>NW_020454451.1:0-2531 GCF_003342845.1 Nothoprocta perdicaria
CAGGAGTCGCTCCTTCCTAAAAGACCTCAGAACATAGTCTTTTCTAGTTCACTAAGGTCCTTTTCGGAGACTCTTTCCACTGCCACTACAACGGTGCTGCTGAGCTCTCTGGTTTTCTGAACCCTAACCCTAACCTCAGCCCTAATTTTGACGAAGGATTTCAGGCTGGTTCTGGCTCTGGGCAGCCAGGAGTCAATCCTTCCCAAAAAGCTTCTGAACAGAGGTTTTTCTAGTTCACTTGAGTTCTTGTCAGAGAGGTTTTTCCACTACCACAGCAACAGTGCCGCTGTGCTCTCCGGTATTCTGAATGCTAGCCCTAAACCTAACCCTGGCTGTGAATAAGGATTTCAGGCCCGTTCTGGCTCTGGGTAGCCAGGAGTCGCTCCTTCCTAAAAGGCCTCTCAACACAGCTTTGTCTAGTTCACTAAGATTCTTTTCCCAGGTGCTTTCCACTGCCACTACAACGGTGCTGCTCTTCTCTCTGATCTTCTGAACCCTAACCGTAATCCTAATTGTGAGGAAGGATTTCAGGGCAGTTCTGGCTCTGGGCAGCCAGGAGTCGCTCCTTCCTAAAATGCTCGTGAACAGAGGTTTGTCTAGTTCACTAAAGTTCGTTTCACATACGTTTTCCACTGCCAATACAACGGTGCTGCTACCCCTTCTGATTTTCTGATCCCTAATCCTAACCCTAATTGTGGGGAACGATTTCAGGCCGGTTATGGCTCTGGGGAGCCAGGAGTCGCTCCTTCCGGATATGCCTCTMAACAGAGGATTTTCTAGTTCACTAAGGTTCTTTTCTCATACACATTCTACTCCTCATAGAGTGGTGCTTCTACGCTCTGTGTTTTTCTGAAACCTAACCCTAACCTCAGCCCTAATGGTGACGAAATAACAGTGGTCCCACAACATTAGTGCTGCTGTGCTCTCTGGTACTCTCTACGCTAACCCTAACCCTAACACCGGCTGTGAAGAAGGATTTCAGGCCGATTCTGGCTCTGGGCAGCCAGGAGTCGCTCCTTCCTAAAAGGCCTCTCAACAGAGGTTTTTCTAGTTCACTAAGGTTCTTTTCGGAGACGCTTTCCACTGCCACTACAACGGTGCTGCTAAGCTCTCTGGTTTTCTGAACCCTAACCCTAACCCTAATCCTAATTGTGAGGAAGGATTTCAGGCCGGTTCTGGCTCTGGGCAGCCAGGAGTCGCTCCTTCCTAAAAGGCCTCTCAACAGAGGTTTTTCTAGTTCACTAAGGTTCTTTTCGCAAACGCTTTCCACTGCCACTACAACGGTGCTGCTAAGCTCTCTGGTTTTCTGAACCCTAACCCTAACCCTAACCCTAATTGTGAGGAAGGATTTCAGGCCGGTTCTGGCTCTGGGCAGCCAGGAGTCGCTCCTTCCTAAAAGGCCTCTCAACAGAGGTTTTTCTAGTTCACTAAGGTTCTTTTCGCAAACGCTTTCCACTGCCACTACAACAGTGCTGCTAAGCTCTCTGGTTTTCTGAACCCTAACCCTAATCCTAACCCTAATTGTGCCGAAGGACTTCAGGCCGGTTCTGGCTCTGCGCAGCCAGGAGTTGCTCCTTCCTAAAAGGGCTCTCAACAGAGGTTTTTCTAGTTTTTTAGGCGTTTTTGTGTTTTTAGGGCTCAATAAGTTAGAGAGCTTCGCGAAAGTAGATGATATAGTATATTATAGGGCATAGAACTTAGGGCACGGCCCTCGGAACATCTCGCGATGTCACGGGAGTTAGGAGCATAATTAATTTATGCAGTTAACTGATAACCCCATGCCATACAAGGCGAAAAGTAGAAATYAGTCTCCCGATTGGGCAGTAGGTGAGTTTCCGCATTCAGCTGGAGTATATAGGCAGACTGAACTACGCAATAATCGCCATTTTGCCGCATCCCCCATAGTGATAACTGTGCTCCAGGGCCCTGCGGTGAGGACAACCCCAGGTCAGTCCAGCTAGCGAATGAGGCTTGCTGACCCCCGTCGGCAACAAGTGGTGACCCCGACGTGATTGCTTGACTGGCAGACTGCGGGCGGATGTTGTGTGGGTTCCAGAACCATGAAGACCTTGGATAAGGTGATTTCGTTACTGGGCGGGAAATTTAAGGTTTCTGTGAAACCGACAACCGCGGCCCAGAGTGTGGCCCGCCCCGTTAAGGAGGGGCCGATGACCGGACCGGCTGATTGTCTGCAGCCGAGTGCCTGGGAACGATGCTCGCGTATCTTAGGGGAGCAGGCTACGGCCGTTAGTACGGCCAAAAAGTTAAAAACATGGGTAATTCTGCAACTGATGAAGCGCGCGCGGGAGGATCGAACAACGTGGGATGCGGCTTGTGCCTGCTTGCACGGGGAGTCCGATTTAGACACACGATTATCCGATGTAAAGGACCAYGAAACCCAAACGGAACGGACTGCCTTGTGTGAAAATGGAGGGGGCACGGAAGAGTTTTCAATAATACAGGAGGGTGGTTCAGAACTAAGGGAAGAGAAGCCAGAGGCAGAGGAGCGGGTAGACAGGGGCGCCAGGAAA
>NW_020454452.1:0-1166 GCF_003342845.1 Nothoprocta perdicaria
ATCAGGAAAAGAAAAATAATGTGGCAGCCATAAAGCAGACACCAGCCTTTATTTTTTTCTGGAAGAAGCCACAATGCCCCTTAAGTTGGCTGGCAATCTTGTTTAGCTCTGAATTCATCTGCTTTCCTTCTCTGCTATCAGGAGAGAGAGAGGAATGTGGTGGATCTGTCCATTCAGCAGCTACATCCTACCATATGGTCAGAGGAGTGCTTACCCACATGCAAGCGCAGCGCAGAGCTAACTTTGGAGTCTGCAAGGCAGCCCGCAACCTTTCCACAAAGATATTCCACCAGCCCCAGGTGGGCAGCGGGGGATGAATCATCGCTGGGGAGCGGGATTGCAAAGAACATGTGATGCATGCAAGCGCTCCAGCAGACTTGAAGAGTTTTAATCCTTAGAAATCAGAGAGCTGGTGTCTTCTGAGTAAATTCAGCTCTTGAGGAAAGAGAGATCTGAGGAGAGAAGCTCTTTGTCAGAGATGAAATAGTAAGGATTTCCCACTATTCTTGCAAATGTGGCAACCTCTTAATTTCACAAGACACTGCAGGCAAGGTTTCTACAACCCATTAACTCTCTGGATCAGAGAGGTCACATCACCCTCCACTACAACCCTCCCCAAACCCTGCCCATCTGTGTGCTGTGGGTTTGAGGGCCACATCAGGCCCCTTTGTCCTGCTTCCCTGCAATCTCCTTTCTCTCCAGTGCCAGTTCTAGGAAGGTTCAGTGATGGCCAGTGAAAGCCCAAGAGAGCCTGCCCCCATTCCTCTCTCCATGCCTTTACCACCTTTTCCACCTGTGTCAGAAAAGCCTGTTCCTCCTATCTGAATACAGACAGTCTCCTCTGCTTCCTTTCGGTCAGCCTCAAGCCCTCACTCCTCTCCATTGCTCTTCAGTCCCTCTGATTCYTAGGAGCACGATATGCAAGACCCAGTGGTGTGCTGACACTAGACAGATCTCAGGAGCTCTTTATACTTATGCCTGCCACGGAGCCAAAGCTCGAGCCTGCTTGGWTTGGGGACCTGCTGCAGCCACCACCAATGGGTAGGAACAGARATGGTCGCAAAGCTCAGCTGGGAGTAGGATGGAAGGTTTCTTTGCAGGGTATTTCCTGCTTTGTTCCTTTGCTTGGCTTTGCTTGCTAGAGGTTGCTGCAGGTTCCTATGGGT
>NW_020454452.1:3366-4547 GCF_003342845.1 Nothoprocta perdicaria
GTTTCTGGCCTTAGCCAGAAAGGGGTTGCAAAGGGGCAAATTCTCCATTGCTGGATAAGTGCCTCCATCAGCAAATTAATTTCAGCTGCTCCTGCTGGCTTGATTTAGCTTAAGTAATTAAATATGAGTTGGGCCAAGGAGAAGATACTGCAGCTTTCCCTGTAGTTTCTCTCTCAAAGGGTCTGTAGCTGGCACAAGTGGAGCTGTTTGCTCCTGTTAATCCCCTTTCTGAGGGTTTCCACTGCCCTGGAGATCCACGGGTAAGCAGAGAGCTCTCTGCCCACGCCTCTGCTCCCCGAGCGCAGCAGCCCCCACGCAAACGGCTCTGCTGACTTCCACTTAATATCCTTGATCTTGTAGTTAAATACAGCTGGCCATAAAGGTAGGAAAAAAAAAAAARAAACYTCTCTCCCTACTAAGATTCAATTTCCAACKTCTTCCTCTTCCCAATAATACTATCGAAGTATCAGATTTTGGAAGATTGACCATTTCCTTGGCTAATCAAAAATAAGGGGRAAASAGAGCAGTGAAATGAATTCTCAGTTCATTACAACAATTACCTTTAAGTTATTTTTCAATATTTCTTTTCCATATTAGGATTTGAAATTAAAATTCAAAAGCTGATCTACCTCTATAGATTGCACTACCAGTCTTAATCATGGTAGCAAATGAGGAGGTCATAATCTTGATGGATTTCCACTACAAACTCATGTTCTTTCCAGAAAGACTGCTTTCACTGCATCCTATCCCCTAMCCTAAAAATGTAACATATATTTCTAGTTACCACATTTATGACCTAGYATTTAGCTGCATTAAACCAGGGGCAGTTTTATCACATCCAATTTACTTAGTGATATAAACAACAACACCTGATTACCCCACTCTTGTCATTATTTACTGCTTCAGCAGTCTCTCGGTGTCATCTTCAAACTCTATCAGTAATGATTTTCTGTTTTCTCCCAGATCRTTGTTGAAGATACAGAACAGCACTGAGTCCACAGGAGATACCTGTGRGACCCAATTAGAAATGACTGTGCTGAAAGCTGATGTAGCACCAACAATTATATCCTGAGGTCTAGTGGTTAGCCAGTTTTTAAATCYACCTATTCATGCCATATTCATTTGTATAGTACTAACAAAAACAAAGTCACTACAGAGGTGCTCAAATTAACTGCAGCCAA
>NW_020454453.1:0-1548 GCF_003342845.1 Nothoprocta perdicaria
GCCCCCTGAGCAGCCCCACATTGACCTCCCTGCCATTGCTTTGTGCCAAGACCTTTCAGCCCCCTTGCTGATCCCTTTACCTCAGGTTTCACTGCGGCATTTCTTGGGCACACACACCTTCTCCTGCCCCACAGACACAACAGGACCCACAGCTGAGAGTCCTCTCGACCACTGAGGGCTGTGCTGCTTTCCCTTGCCCAGTGTTCCCACAGGTGCTGCCAGGCCAGCAGCTCCTGCAAGGGAGGAGAGCCCCGGAGAGCCTCACGCACGGGGGCTGCCTGCACAGGGTCCCTTCTAACCCTTGCCAGCACCCCTGGGTAGCCCAGCATGCAGGGGACGGCCCCAGGAGGGCCGTCAGTGCCCCCAGCATGGGGCAGCAGGAGCCTGGTGCCTCCTGAGAGCAGCCGCGGGCAGCAGGTCTCGCGGGCAGAGCCGGGTGCGGAGCAGGGCGAGGGCTGCTCGAGCCATGCAGGGATGCAGGGGCTGCCCTGGGGCTGCGGCGAGGGCTCCTCTGTCTCCAAGGGGCCCGAGGCTGCTCCCAAAGCAGGGCTGTGCCCTGCTGCTCTGGCTCTGCGTGGGCAGGCTGGGAGCTGGCGCTATTTGAGCCAGGGAGAGAGGGGCCCCGCTGCGCCCGCTGCTGCGCTCGCACCCACAGCCCGGGGGGTTTCTGCCACCTCCCCGTGCAGGGGCCATGGGTGCAGCTGGCCTGGGGGACCCTCTTGCTCCTCGCGCCCTCGTCGCCTTGGGGCCCTTCCTTAGGGCAGGCACAGAGGCATCTCCAGCAGCTAATTGCACTGTGCAAGGTGCCCTGGCTGGGGCTCTTTTGAGCCCAGCTCTCCATTGGGCACAAACCTGCTCTCCCAGCACCTGGGCACACATCACCACCCATAGACGTGAGACACGGACAAGGACGTGGAGATGTGGGGGTGGTGGGAGATGTTGTGGGTGCTGCAGCCAAGCACAGGCAGAGCAGGTGCTGCCACGGGGCCTGTGCACACACTGCTGGCCATGATCCAGCGCTGGGATGAGTGTCACCAGAGGGGCTGAGTTGCCCTCTGAGCCACCTCTGAAAGGACAGGGCCCAAGGACAGCAGCCAGCTGCAATGCCTGGTGCTCAATGTGCTCATCAGACACCAGGAGCTTTTGGATATTTGCTCTTACAGAGATATAGTCATACATATATATTTTGGAAGGAATAGGACTTGCTTTGTCCCAAGTCTTTTAAGCACGCTTGCTGACCCCTTTAGCTCAAACTTCACTGGTGCTTTTCACACACACACACACACACACACACACACACACACTCTGTCTTTCACTCTCCCTCTCTCTCTGTCTCTCTCACGTGTCCCACAGACACAGCAGGACCCACACTTGCACAGAAGAGAGAGGCACTTGCCCAGTTTGCCAGCACTTTATTGAGGAGAGAGGATGGAGTGAATGGTGCCCAGGTGCAGAGGTCCACCAGCCACAGAGCTCAGGACAAACGTTTCCTGGGGGACACACACAGGACACCCAGAGCTAAGGGGTTCCAGGCCCTGTGCAGCCCTG
>NW_020454453.1:3583-4351 GCF_003342845.1 Nothoprocta perdicaria
AGGCAAGGCTCCTCACACAGCTGCTGCAAGTGCCTGCAAGTGCTCAGAGGCTTAACGAGCTTGAGCAGCAGCCCCTTTGAGCAGGGCTTTAGTGACAGCTGTGCTCATGGCTCTCGCCTGGGGACACCAGGCTGAGGGGCTTGCTCTGCASGACAGCTCTCAGCAGGACACCCACACGAGAGCTCCAATGCTCCTGGCAGAAGCCAAGGTGCAGAAAGAAGGGCTCTTGTCTGAGAGGAAGGAACTGCAGCAACTCCCAAACCCAAAACCAAATCAAAGCCAGCTGGTGAGACCGAACCGTAAGGCTTGTGGCCAAGCCCTGAGCACTGTAAGTGAGCCAAATGCCGGTTCTGATGGCAGGACCCTTTGGACCTCCCCGTTGCCTTGCCATGCCACATTCTCCAGTCACAACCCTCATTTTGGGCAGGAAGGCATCCCCTGAGCAGACCCCCTTGCTCGTGTCCCTCCTGAGGCCCTTCAGCTCCACAAGACCCTGTTCCAGCAAGTCATGCACTCTGAGGACGGGCTGTGTCCTCAACGCCACCTCAATGCCCTTGTTCCAAAGCAGCCACGTGCCCTGTTCCTTCTCCCCGCTTCTCGCTCGCATCTTTGCAGGGAGCAGTTGTTCCCCATCTGCTCCATGCCTGTGCCAGCTGCACCACCCTGCCCTCAGCTGCCTCCTTTCCAGGCTGGAGAGGCCCAGGCTGCTCCTGCCCCATGGCCGGGCTTCCCTTCCTCGAAGGAGCTGCAGCTGCTGAAATACCCCAG
>NW_020454454.1:0-1113 GCF_003342845.1 Nothoprocta perdicaria
CCTAACCCTAACCCTAACCCTAACCCTAACCCTAACCCTAACCCTAACCCTAACCCTAACCCTAACCCTAACCCTAACCCTACCCCTACCCCCAACCCTAACCCTAACCCTACCCCTAACCCTAACCCTAACCCTAACCCTAACCCTAACCCTAACCCCTAACCCCTAACCCCTAACCCCTAACCCCTAACCCCTAACCCCCGACCCTGGACCTGCATCTGTTCCTTAACCTTGCTGCTGCAACTCTAAACTTGAATCCTGTAATTGTGCAACGCTGTTATATTCTAACCTTAAAGTCCTGTAAACTTTTGTGTTTTTAACTGTTTATCTAGTGTCCTCCTTTGCTGCTGTCAGTCATTAGCATAAACCTGAGATTAAGTCTTAGTGTCTGTGTTGTGATGTTCCTTTGTGTGGCAAACTGTTTCTTGGTAGTTTTCATGTGCTGTCAGATATTGTAATTTCTATTTTGGATGTGTGGATGTTGTGTATGGTAAATGCATTGTCTTTCCTTTCCTTGCTTTTTTGGTATATGTTTTTTTGGTCCTTTGTTTGTCACTTGGTGTTGCTATGTGTCTTTTCTGTTTTTTTGGGTTGTTGATTTATTTTTTTTTGGGTTTGTTTGGTCATTTCTTATTTTTCTGGTTTTTTATAGTCTTGTGTTTGTGTTGAAGCTTTTAGTTTTGCATACCTTGTTATATTTTTGGGTTTTGTTATGGGGTTGTCTGTTGGCTTYTTTTTCCTGTCTTTTCTTGTAGCGTTTTTTTTTGGAGGGTTCTTCTTTTTCTGTTATCAGTGTCTTTTTCATCTGGTTGTGCTGCATATATATTACTGTTTTCTTGTTTTGGATTTGTGCTTTTGTCTTTTTGTGTCTTGCTGTTCTTGTTAGGTTTTGATTTGTTTTTTGGTATGTCTTGTTGATGTTCTGGTTGTCTTTTTTTTTTTGGAGAGCCTGATGGGTGGTTCTGTTTTGTACTGAGTGTTAGCAGGTTGTTTGCATTCTTTTGTTTGTGTTGCCATTTGTATTGTGTGTTTACCATCATGAAAATTGTGTTCAGTTGTTGTTTTTGGTTTGGTTGTGCTTGTGTGTTTTGTGTCTCTTTCCTTTACTTGGTG
>NW_020454454.1:3478-4352 GCF_003342845.1 Nothoprocta perdicaria
GTAACAGGGTTACGGAGCACCTCCAGAAACCGCCCTCCCAGCAAAACCCCAGTCCCAGGACCGAGCTCCGTGATAACTTTGGCAACGATCGTCGCCTCACAAAATGGCCGAGACTGAGAAAAAAAAAAAAAAATTTCCAGCCCGGGTGAGAAAAAAAAAAAAAAAAAACCCAAAACAGAAGTGCAGAGAAATATTGAGAGCAGTAAATACATTCTAAGCATTTGTACCTTTGCATTTTTATTTTGATTTTTTTTTTTTTTTTTTTTAAATTTGGGTAAAAAATTCTAACTGCTAACTACAACTTGGAAAAGAAAGCAAGCAATCATGCATGTAGGGTTAGATGCATTCCAACAATACAACCAGTAATATTGCACAGAGACTACAACACAGGCACGCACACACACACCCTATATAGCCCTCTCCTGTCACAGGCAAACGCCACCAGGCTTTCAGGGAGCGCTCAGTAACGGGGTTACCGAGCGCCTCCGGAAACCGCCCTCCCTGCAAAACCCCGGTCCCGGAACCGAGCTCCGTGCAAACTTTGGCGACGATCGTCGCCTCGCAGAGTGGCCGGGACCGAGGAAAAAAAAACCCAGCCCGGGGAAAAAAAAAAAAACCCCGGGCTGGGATTTTTTTTTTTAATTGGGTAAAAATATGCTAAATGCTACCTACAACCTGGAAAAGAAAGGCATCATTCAAGCAGTGATAGACACAATCGCTGCCCTAACCRGCCCACGCACAACCACRCAACAWTCTATCTTCGCTCCTGCCACTAAAATCACCCACTTCCACAACTTTCTTCAAAAACCACCGCATTGGCAAGATCAGAACACCACAAAAAGACTACCTAAACACTTTTCTATACTGCAGACTA
>NW_020454455.1:0-1000 GCF_003342845.1 Nothoprocta perdicaria
CCCCCCCCAGGAAGGGGAGGGGCACAAGGGGGCGGAGCCCCGGGTTTGGGGGATGGGGGGGTCAGGACCCCCCTCCCCCACTGCGGTCCCCCCTGGGGAGACCCTCAATGTGGGGGGAGGGGCTGCCCCCTCTGCCCCCCCCCGGCGCTGGGGGGGCGGGGCCTTCCCACAATGCCCCGGGGCACAGCTGGGATCCATCATGGCCGCCGCCGCCCTCCCTCCCTGTCCTCAGAGGAACTAGGCCCGAAGGAGGCAGGACTTCCTGTTTGCCCCCACTCCGGGGGCGGGACTTCCTGTCCCTATGGCGACGGGTCTTCCTGTTTCCTCCCTCCAGGGGCAGGACATCCTGTGTCCCCTGGCTCAGGGGCGGGACTTCCTGTCCCTACGGAGGTAGGCCTTCCTGTTCCCCCCACCCCTCCCAATCACAGGGGCGGAACTTCCTGCCCTGGGGAGGCAGGACTTCCTGTTTCCCCACCTCCCTTCCTGTCCCCACCCCCGGAAGTGGGAGGGGCCAGGCACGAGGGCCCCCCGCAGTGGGGGCGGCCATGTTGTGGGGCCAGGACCAGGCCGTGGGTGGGGAGCAGGGTGGGGGGCGGGGCTGCTGTGGGGCAGCGGGTGCTATAGGGCAATAGGTGCTATGGGGCGATAGGTGCTATAGGGCAATAGGTGCTATGGGGCACTGGGCGCTGTGGGGCAGCGGGTCCTATGGGGTGGTGGGTGCTATGGGGCAGCAGGTGCCGTGGGCGTCAGGTCCCATAGGGCAGCCGTGGGGCAGTGGGCGCTGCGGGCGACGCCATGGGGCAGTGGGTGCCACAGGCCCCAGGCCCCATAGGGCAGCCGTGGGGCAGCAGGCGCTGTGGACGACGCCATGGGGCAGCGGGCGCCAGGCCCCATAGGGCAGCCGTGGGGCAGTGGGCGCTGCGGGCGCCAGGCTCCATAGGGCAGCTGTGGGGCAGCGGGCGCCGTGGGCGACGCCGTGGGGTGGCGGGCGCCAGGCCCC
>NW_020454455.1:3105-4085 GCF_003342845.1 Nothoprocta perdicaria
GGACACGCGCTTGGGGACACAGGCGGCACCGGGGACAGCCAGGACACAGAGGGGACACGGACCCCCTGTGTTGTCCCCATGGTGGCCCATGTCCCCCGCTGTCCCGTGTCCCATCGCCACCTCCTGTGTCCCCACGTCCCGGTGCCACCCCGCGTCCCTGCGCTATCCTGTGTCCCAAACTGTCCCACATCCCCGTGTCCCTGCATTGTCCCCATGTCCCGGTGCCACCCTGTGTCACCACAACCTCCTGCTGTCCCGTGTCCCCGTGTCACCCCAAGTCCCTGCCCTGTCCTACAGTCCCACGTCCCCGTGTCACCCCATGTCTTCACATCGTGTCCCATGTCCCCATGTTAACCTCCACCTCCGTGTCCCCACGCTGTCCTACACCCTCGTGTCCCYRTGTCCCCATGTCTCCATGTCCCTGCATTGTCCTACACCCCAACGTCCCTGCTACGTCCTCCATCCCAACATCCCTACACTGTCCTCCATCCCCGTGTCCCCATGTCCCTGCATTGTCCTCCACCCCGTGTCCCCACGCTGTCCTACACCCCTGTGTCCCCATGTCCCTGCATTGTCCTCCATCCCAATGTTCCCACGCTGTCCTACACCACTGTGTCCCCATGGTGTCCCACACCCCCGTGTCCTCACGTCTCCATGTCCCCATGTCCCTGCATTGTCCTACACCCCAACGTCCCTGTTACATCCTCCACCCGTGTCCCCACGCTGTCCCACACCCCTGTGTCCCTATGTCCCCATGTCTCCATGTCCCTGCAGTGTCCTACACCCCTGTATCCCTGCTATGTTCTCCATCCCCGTGTCCCCACGCTGTCCCACACGCCTGTATCTCCATGTCCCCACACTCTCCTCCAACCCCGTGTCCTCATGTCTCCATGTCCCCACGTCCCTGCTACGTCCTCCATCCCAATGTCCCCACGCTGTCCCACACCCCTGTATCTCCATGTCCCCATGGTGTCCTCCAC
>NW_020454456.1:0-1038 GCF_003342845.1 Nothoprocta perdicaria
GGGGGACAATGGGGGACGTTGGGGACAATGGAGAACATGGGGACATTGGGGGACATGGGGACAACGGAGACAACATGGAAGGACACAGGGACGATGGGGACAACAGGGACGTGGAGACTGTCCCCAGCGCCCCCACAGTGTCCCTAGTGCCCCCTGTGCCCCCCAGTGCCCCCCGGTGTCCCCGCGGGGTCCCCACCTTGGCCAGGTACCCCCCGAAATGGGGCATGTTGGACAGGACCTTCTTCTTCTTGGCGTCGTCCTCGGCCCGTTTCTTGGCCTCCTCCTCCTCCTTGCGGAGCTTCTCCTCCTGGGCGCGGGGGACACGGCTGCTCAGGGGCTCCGCCATGTCCCCACGGGCTCCTCAATGTCCCCACGGGCTCCTCCATGTCCCCACGGGCTCCTCAGTGTCCCCACAGGCTCCTCCATGTCCCCAAGAGCTCCTCCGTGTCCCCACGGGCTCCTCAGTGTCCCCAAGGGCTCCTCCATGTCCCCACGGGCTCCTCCATGTCCCCAAGGGCTCCTCCATGTCCCCACGGGCTCCTCAGTGTCCCCACGGGCTCCTCAATGTCCCCATGGGCTCCTCAATGTCCCCAAGGGCTCCCCCATGTCCCCAAGGGCTCCTCCATGTCCCCACGGGCTCCCCCATGTCCCCAAGGGTTCCTCAATGTCCCCAAGGGCTCTTCCATGTCCCCACGGGCTCCTCCGTGTCCCCAAGGGCTCCTCAGTGTCCCCAAGAGCTCCTCAATGTCCCCATGGGCTCCCCCATGTTCCAAGGGCTCCCTGGTGGCCCCAGGGACCTCCGATGTCCCCCAGTGTCCTCAAGGGCCCCCTGTCCAGGGGGCTCCCTGGTGTCCCCAGGGTTTCCCAAGGGGATTCTGGTGTCCCCAGGGTCCCCAAGATGTCCCTGGTGTCCCCAGGCTCTGCCGCCGGTGCCAGGGTGCCCCCCATGTCCTCACGATGTCCCCCGCTGTGTCCCCCGTGCCCCCCCTGTGTCCCCGGTGTGCCCATGTCCCCCGGTCACCGCCAGCCGCGCCTGCC
>NW_020454456.1:3152-4241 GCF_003342845.1 Nothoprocta perdicaria
CGAAGTCGACCTTCTCGCCCTCGGGGATCTTGGGCGGGGCCAACTGGGGCACCACGGGGCTGGCGGGGGGCGGGGTCAGCGCGCGAGGGGCGGGGCCCCGTCCGGGCCACGCCCCCTCCTCCCGCCGCGCCGGCCCCGCCCCCTGCGGGTCTCACCGCGGCCTGGGGCGCTCCTCCTCTGGGGGGATATAGGGGGTTATGGGGGATATAGGGGATATATAGGGGCTATAGGGAGTTATGGGGGGCTATAGGGGGTTATGGGGGATATAGGGGATATATAGGGGATATAGGGGGTTATAGGGGATATAGCAGATATATACGGGATATATAGAGGGATATAGGGGATATATAGGGGGTAGAGAAAATATAGGGCATATAGGGGAGATATAGGGGATACAGGGGATAGAGGGCTTTATGGGGGAATATAGGGGGCTATAGGGAGCTATAGGGGAGATAATGGGGGTATAGAAGGCATAGGAGATATAGGGCATATATAGGGAGATATAGGGCATATATAAGGGGGTATGGACTATAAGGGGGATAGGGGAGATATAGGGGATATAGGAGGTTATAGGGGGAATAGAGGAGATATAGGGGGTATAGGGGATGTAGGGAGATGGGAGATATAAGAGGTATAGGAGATATAGGGGGTTATAGAGAGATTGGGAAGATATAGGGGGATATAGGGGGCATAGGGACTATAGGAGATATAGCAGATTATATGGGGGATAAGGAAGATATAAGTGGGTATAGGAGATATAGAGTTATAGAGGGGTTAGTGGAGATATAGGGGGGATATAGGGGGGATATAGGGAGTTATAGGGGGATAGGGGAGATGATAGGAGGTATGGGGGGATAGGGAGATATAGGAGGTTTATGTGAGACTCAGGAGGATATAGGGGGATATAAGAGGATATAGGGGCATATAAGGGGTACAGGGAGTACTGGGGGATATAGGGGATATAGCTGGTATGGGGAGATAGATATATGGAAATATGGGAAGCAGAGAGATATATGGGGGATATAAGGGGTATAGGGGTTCTTGAGGGATATGGGGGGATATAGGGTCTGTTGGAGGGGATATAGTGGT
>NW_020454457.1:0-1329 GCF_003342845.1 Nothoprocta perdicaria
CTTGGACCCCAGCTAGCTGGTAATAAAATATCTCGCTTAGTCGGGTCTCTCTCTCTGCCTTTGTCCATCTGAGGTACGAGGGGCGTACCTAACTCCGTCCGAGGTACGAGGGGCGAACCTAACATTTGGGGGCTCGTCCGGGATCTTGAGCAGGTGGACGGACGGGGTACAAAGGAACCAACAGGAGAGAGAATCTTGGTAAGCGAGATATTACGGGCCCAGGGAAAAGGTAAAGCTGGCAAGATACCCAGGTGGACGCACCGCAGGGTAGCCAGCGGGTGGTGCGGGAGACGTCCCCGCCACCCCGAGGTTTTTGGGAAAAGGTTAGGTACATGTATTGGAATACTGGTAGAAAATGAGCATATAACTGTGCCGGCTGTGTGGATATTATTTGTTGTCTCGTGTGTGTGTATGTGGTTACTTCTGTCTGCTTGTGAAGGAAAGATGGGGCAAAGTCAGTCTACTCCTCTTTCCCTTTTTTTTTTTTGTTTTGTTGAACGTTTTCAGGATGTTAAAAGACGGGGGCATGATTTGTCGGTGGAGATAAAGAAAAACAAACTAATAATATTTTGTTCTAGCAAATGGTCAACTTTTGATGTGGGCTGGCCGTGAACGGGCAGCCTGGATGTACAATTGGTAAGAAAGATAAAAATAAAAATTCTAAGTCTGGGGCAGGATGGGCACCCGGACCAAATACCTTCTATAACAGTATGGGAGGACTTGATTGAGAAACCTCCTGAACGGCTGAGGCCATTTATTAGTCATAATCTAGATGCTTTGGAGGTTAAAGAAACTCACGCATTATTGGCAACTAATGTGGGAAAAGGGGATAAGAAGAAGCTGGAAATTCTTCAAAATTTGCAGACTTATCCCAGTTTAGAGGAATTGGGAGATGAAAATCCCCCGCCTTATGCTCCGGCACCAGTCACTCCAGCAGGAGCTCTCTCGTCTTCAAGGGTTACCTCAACTACGGAGTTGGGGTCACCTCTGGGAAGAGATGAACCCCAGGGTGTGAATAATGGGGTGCCGGGACACACACAGCGGAGGGAATATGAACTGCGAAGTTCAAGGGTACAAATGTACCCACTCCGAGCCCTACGCTCAGGGCCAGACGGGGAGAGAACTTATCAATATTGGCCATTTTCTTCCAGCGATCTATATAACTGGAAGAGTCAAAATCCRTCATTTTCGGAAAAACCTGCGGCCTTAATAGACCTTRTAGAGTCTATACTGTTCACTCACAATCCCACTTGGGATGATTGTCAACAATTGTTAAAAATTTTGTTCACCACAGAGGAACGGGAGAGAATCCTAGCAGAAGTGCGTAAG
>NW_020454457.1:3209-4246 GCF_003342845.1 Nothoprocta perdicaria
GCAGCCCCCAGCACGGTGGTTAACAAATACAAGGCTGGCACATTACCAAAGCCTGCTGCTAGATCCGACCCGTCTGAAGTTTACAAATCCTCTGGTTTTAAACCCGGCCACTCTACTCCTGGATCTGGATTATGAGAAGCTGGTGCATGATTTCAAGGAAATACTGGCTGAAGTAGCCACAGTACGAAGAGACTTAATAGATAAGCCTCTGGAAGGAGGGGGGGCTTGTGTGGTTTACGGATGGGAGCASTTTCGTGGAGAATGGAATCAGAAAGGCGGGAGCGGCAGTTACCACTGATCTGGGTGGGGGAGTCGTTCGGAGTGCCCGACTGCCGCCAAGTCCGTCGGCACAGGAGGCCGAGCTGATCGCTCTCGCAAGAGCATCAGAGCTGGCTGAAGGGAAGAGGCTGAGTGTGCATACCGATAGCCGGTACGCTTATGGAACGGTGCACATACGTGGTGCAATATAGAGAGAAAGAGGATTTGTGTCCTCATCTGGGAGGGACATTYGAAATAAGGRGGAGATACTGCGGTTGTTAGAAGCGATTCAGAAGCCTAAAGCAATAGCTGTGATTCACGTCCCTGGACATCAGAAAGTGACRGACCCGATTAGCCGAGGGAATCAGAAGGCCGATGAGGCAGCGAAAGAAGCAGCTAGAGCGACTCTCGAAAAGGACCAGGAAGGGACTAGTCGGGAATTGATGCTAAATATCCCTCCCCCAGGGATGGGGCAATTACCYCAGACACCGAATTATACTGATGAGGACATCCGATGGATAAAAGGGACTGGAAAGGCGGAAAAAGGAGAGGATGGATGGTACAGGGGTTCAGACCCGACTCTAATGTTGCCTCAAGCCTTGGGGAAGCAGCTATTAAACCRGTTGCATCGAACAACACATCTTGGAGAAAGAAAGGCTGCAAAATTAATGGCCTCAGCCAGGTTACAGTTCCACAATCAAGGGGCAATAAGTCGAAAGATAGTAGAAGATTGCAGGGCCTGTCAAAAGATGAAACCAGGAAAAGTAACAGGGCAACAT
>NW_020454458.1:0-1374 GCF_003342845.1 Nothoprocta perdicaria
TGTCAGCACAGCACCATGCATCCTGTATCCAGGACCACGCACCCAGTACCTGCCCAGCACCACACAGAGAACCAACCTGCTACCATGCACCCACCTTGCTGTGTCCCCCCAGTCCTGCCCATGGCAGAACCAACACCAGCACCTCAGGCACCACCATCCACCCCAGAGCCCGCAGCCCCCTGCCCACCTGCCGGCTGACAATCTCCTCTTCCAGGTGGTCCCAGCGCTGGCGGAARTCGCTGAGCGGCGCCGGGGGCTCCCCGTGCCCGGTGCCGCCCGGGCCCGCCTGGTGCTGCAGACTCTCCACGTCCACCTTGCACTGGTAGAGCTCCCTCTTGAACTCCTGCCGGGCACAGCCGTGAGGAGGCAGGCGCAGTGCCATGCGCCATGGCGTGTATGGCACATACGGCAGCGCAGTGYGACATGGCATGGCACGTATGGCACACGTGTGTACAGCATGGCACGGCACAGCTTGGCATGGCTTAACTTGGAAGAGTGCAGCATGGCACAGCACGGCATGTACACCTCATGCATGCAGCACGGCACAGCTTGGCAGTGCTTGATTTAGCATGATGCAACATGGCACTGCACGGCACGTACACCTCATGCATGCAGCATGGCACAGCTTGGCAGTGCTTGACTTAGCACGGTGCAACGTGGCACTGCACGGCACGTACACCTCACATGCATGCAGCATGGCACAGCTTGGCAGTGCTTGATTTAGCATGGTGCAACGTGGCACTGCACAGCACATACATCTCATGCATGCAGCATGGCACAGCTTGGCATTGCTTGACTTAGCACGGTGCAACGTGGCACTGCACAGCATGTACACCTCATGCATGCAGCATGGCGCAGCTTGGCATGGTTTGACGTACCATGGTGCAACGTGGCACTGCACGCACGTATATCTCATGCCTGCAGCATGGCACAGCTTGACATGACTTAACTTAGCAYGGTRCAACGTGGCACTGCATGGCACGTACATCTCATGCATGCAGCATGGCACAGCTTGGCATTGCTTGACATACCACAGTGCAATGTGGCACTGCACAGCGTGTACATCACATGCATGGAGCATGGCACAGCTTGACCTGGCTTAACTTGGCATGGTGCAACGTGGCACAGCATGGCATGCACGGCAGCTCCACACGGTGGCAGAGTGGGCACATGCAGCACACACGACACGGCTGGCKCAGCATGCCCACGCGCCCGCAGACCCACCTTGAGCTCCGCCAGCTGCTGCTGCACCATGTCCAGGTCTCCGCCGACCAGGAACTCCTCGGCCAGGCGCAGCTCCGCCGCGTCCAGCCACTCCAGCAGCCGCTGCGGCGCAGGGGACGCGGGTCGGCGCGGGCAGACGCCCTGCAGCCC
>NW_020454458.1:3124-4274 GCF_003342845.1 Nothoprocta perdicaria
AAGGTAAAGGGATGCTGCATGCGCAGGGATGCTGCAGGTAAAGGCATGCTGAAGGTAAAGGGGTGCTGCATGCACAGGGATGCTGCAGGTAAAGACATGCGGAAGGTAAAGGGATGATGCATGCACGGGGRTGATGCATGCACAGGGGTGCTGCATGCATGGGGGCACCGCAGGTAAAGGGATGCTGCAGGAAAAGGCATGCTGAAGGTAAAGGTATGCTGCATGCACAGGGACACTGCAGGTAAAGGGATGCTGCATGCACAGGGACACTGCARGCAAAGGCATGCTGCAGGTAAAGGGATGCTGCATGCATRGAGACGGTGCAGGTAAAGGGATGCTGCAGGCATGAGGATGCTGCATGCACGGGGRTGATGCATGCACAGGGGYGCTGCAGGTAAAGGGATACTGCAGRTAAAGGGATGCTGCATGCATGGAGACACTGCAGGCAAAGGGATGCCACAGGCAAAGGCATGCTGCAGGCACGGGGATGCTGCATGCACGGGGATGCAATCTGGTGCGTGCACGGCCTGGGAGGGCCGGGGTACCTGCAGCGGCGGCATCGGAGCTGGCTGCCTGCATGCTGGCCAGCAGCTCGCTGCCCTGCGCCCGCACCGTCTCCAGCGCCGCCCCCAGCTTCTCGAGCTCGGCCAGCGCCAGCCCGTTCTCCCGCAGCTGCTCCCGCAGCAGCGCCGCGTCGGTGCCGGCGGCCGGCGGGCTCCGCAGCCGGCTCTGCAGCCGCTCCAGGCACTCCAGCAGCAGGTCCATGCGCTCGCTCAGCTGCCGGGGGAGACGCCGGTCGGCGGGGCCGCGCCGGGGCCGGCGGGCGCCGCGGGGCAGCCCCGTACCTGGCTGCAGCGCGGCAGCGCGTCCTCCAGCAGCRCTGCGGCCTGGCGCACGCGCTCGCGGATGCTCCCGTACTGCTCCTCGGCCTCCCGGCAGCGCCGCTGGAACGGGGCGCCCTGCTCCGGGCTCAGCTCCACCAGGCGCGCGGCCGCGCGCTGCAGCTTCCCCACCAGCGGCCGGTGCTCCGCGATCGCCTCGCGCAGGCCCTGCAGGCGCAGGAGGGGACAGAGCAGCGCTCAGTGTGTCCTGGGGTCCCGGCTGCACCCGCGCCCACCCCGGTGCTGGTGCATGGGTCCAACAGCGCAGG
>NW_020454459.1:0-934 GCF_003342845.1 Nothoprocta perdicaria
GGCCTCCGTTCGCACGTGGCGCTGGGGCCCTGCAAGCTTTCGTGTGGCATCCCCGGGCCTCCACGTGCCTGTGGCCCTGAGTTCCCTGCAGGATTTCGTGCGGCTTGCCCGGGCCTCCGTGCGCATGTGATCCCGGGGGCCGTATGGGCTTTCGTGCGGCCTCCCCGGGCCSCTGTGCGCATGTGGATCCAGGGGCCCTGCGGGCGTTCGTGCGGCTTCTCTCCGTGTCCATCAACAYTTGCTCCTTTTTACAGTGGCCTCCTGAGCGTTCCACAGGATACTCTGCGGAAGTGCATAGACAAGTGTTGAAGGGGCCGGAGTGCAGGACATGATGCCTGGCTCTGTCCTAAAGCTCAGATATGCCCAAGTGTGTTGCTCTTGTTGAGGAGAGGGCAGACACCTTCTCTCACTTTCCAGTGTGCTCCATGGCATGGAGGTGAAGCTCCCTGGTCAGTAGTTGTCCAGGTCCTCTTTCCTGCCCTTTTTTGAAGACCGGGGTGACGCTGGCTTTCTTCCAGTCCTCCGGCACCTCCCCCGTTCTCCTTGGCGAAGATGATGGCRAGCGGCTTAGCTATGACATCTGCCAGTTCATGTAAAAGTCCATCAGGATCCATGGATTTGTGGGTGTCGAGTTTCCTTAGGTGTTCTCTGACCCACTCTTCCTCTGCGCAGGGCAACTCTTCCTCGCTCCAGCTCTCTTCTCTTGTTCCTAGGGTCTGGCATTCTAGAGGGCTGCCCTTGGCAAACACCGAAGCATAGAAGGCATTCAGCAACTCCGCTTTTTCTGTGYTTTTGTAACCAGGCCACCCACCTCGGTCACCAGCGGACCCACATTTTCCCTTACCTTCCCTTTGTGGTTAATAAATTTGAAGAAGTTCTTCTTGTTATTTTTAACCTCCCCTGCCAGATTTATTTCCAAATGTGTCTTAGCTTT
>NW_020454459.1:2835-4578 GCF_003342845.1 Nothoprocta perdicaria
TTCAAGAGGAGGTTCAGGAGGAAGGAGTGCACACGCGACACGGCACTGGCCCCCTTGCAGAGCATGCGCCCAGGGGCAGGCACACATGCACAGGTTGCCAGCCGCTCGCCCCTTTTCCCTGGCTCTAGGTGTTTTATCTCCATGCAATTAAGAACTTCTTCTCCTTGGCATCCTGTCCGTGGGAAGACCGGGATACCAGCTCAAGTTTTGTTATCTCTACACAATGTATGACTTCATGCATTAGCTCAAGACCCCAACAATGCTCAGCAGAGCCTGACAAGCAGCGCTGGCAGTTGAGTGGGGGGGAAGAGGAGCACCAAAGAAAAAGCTTCAAGAAAGTGGGCAGACTCTTCAAGAACTGGGACAATAAAAGGAGTATGTTTTCTCTCCCCTGAGGAGGAGATGCGCGCAGAGAGAGAAACTTCTTAACTGCATCTCTCCCGATTGCTTGCTTATCTGTCTTCTTCTTCTTTATTTTTTCCTTTTCTTTTTCTTCTTCTCTCTGTCCTATCGCTATTATGAAAATAGAGCTTATAAGGTTGTATGGCATTTGACCTTGTTTTTGTCTTAATCTTGCTCTTGGGATCGTATCGAAACCTCCCCCGACAGAGGATTGGGACAGACAGCCAAAACCCTTGGAAGGAGAGAGAGGACCAAAGACCAATCGTGGGCCCAGAAGGAGCAAGGAGGCCAAGCTGGGGCCAGTGGGTGGACTGCACAGTCTACCTGGCTGCCTGACCTCAGCCTCGACAGCAGCTCTCTGCAGCAGCTGCCTTGAGCCCCTTGGAGCCAGACGTACAGGGAACAGAGCTTCAGGGGACCAGCTAGTACAGCAGGCGGGATTAAAATATGTAGCAGCTCCTCATCTAGTCTGAGCATGGCTCTACAAGGACTAGATGCCTCCCCCGCTAGTGGGTCTCTCCCGTGCTCTCCTCCCTCCCGAAACCCTTTTGTCTTGTCTTGCCCTTGTAAAACAGATCTGTGCTTTGCAGAAGCCAAGACAGCATGAGCAGCACGGCTTCCTAGAGAGAGGGAGGCTACCTCACATGCTCAGCCTCACATGGGATGCTACCATATGCTCAAGGTTCTTAGGGACATCCCAGGCTGGAGCTCACGAGGATCCTTCCCTTGCCAAACAGCATTATATTAACAGGGATACAGGACTTCCCGCTAAACAAAGGAATATTCACTGCTGAAAAAAGATATTCAGGTCAGCTATGAGTCTTCAGGTGCAATTGTCCAGGGCATGTCTCAAGGCAGAAATTCTTCTTGAGATGATACCAAGGCGCATGTAATGCATTTAGAATCATGACATTCATCTCAGCACTGGCTGGCATGCCCTCATGCCCTGCCAATGGCATGTGATCTGAWTGCCATGTGAGGCCCGCCTGGTAGGCCATCTCCTCACAGCAAGCACAGGGTCCAGGGACCTTGCACTTCCACGCATCAGCCTCCGGACATGAGCCCAGCACAGGCAAGGTGACAGCCCGGCGCACTTCCATGGGCACTGTGAGTGGCATGGAGTCCTCAAAGCAGTCTTTGGTTTTCAAGGAGGAATCTCAACAGGATTGCTGCTCTCTCCTACCACACRGCCAGAACAAGAGCACCATTGCAATGCAAACCATCCCCTTGAATTCACATCACTCCACAAACAGGGGAACACACAAAAACTCTCCCAAATACGAAAAGGCCCAGCCTGGCAGAATCACCACAAACAAAAAAGCCTCATCTGGCACTGCTCCC
>NW_020454460.1:0-4410 GCF_003342845.1 Nothoprocta perdicaria
GCCCCACATGCTCCACGAGGGACTTGCACTTGTCCCTGCACATGCCCCAGGTGTCCCCGAGGGCAGGCTGGTAATTAGCTCCCTAGGATGAGTCAGGAGTGATTGCAGAGGGCAGTTCTGTCCCCACACTTGCATTTTCCCCAGTAACAGAGCTGTCTCTGAATCCCTTTCTTCAAGTCATCCTTTAACTGCTCCGCTGTGGAGATCCCCAAGATAGATTGCTGTGTGTTGATTCAGAGCCCCCGACACACATCCGTGTGTGTATGCCATGAGGTGGCACAAAAGTGCAGCACTGATGACTGCTGGAGAAAAAAGAGGAGGACAAGAACATCAGACCTGCTGGGTCATCTGTTAAACTAAGAGATCACAGAATCTCAGAATGGTTAATGTTGGAAGGGACCTGTAGAGATCATCTAGTCCAACGTTCCTGCTCAAGCAGGGACACCCAGAGCATGGGGCACAGGGTGGCATCCAGGTGGGTTTTGGAGACCTCCGGAGAAGGAGACTCCACAACCTCCCTGGGCAGCCTGTTCCAGGGCTCTGTCACCGTCACATTAAACAAGTTCTTCCTCATCTGGAGATGGAACTGTCTGTGTTTCAGCTTGCACCCATTGCTTCTTGTCCTGTCACTGGCCACCACTGAGAAGAGTTTGGCCCCTTCCTCCCTACATTCCCCCTTCATGAACTTATACATGTTAATCAGATCCCCTCTCAGCCTTCTCTTCTCCAAGCTGAATACGCCCAACTCAGTCTCTCCTCATAGGAGGGATGTTCCAGTCCCTTCATCATCTTTGTTGCCCTGTCTTATAAAATGTTGACTCTCATGGGCAGAATGAGTGTGTAAGTGGAGAGAAAGGTTGAGCTGTGCCGACGACTGGAATTTCCATTTTCATGTCAAGTGCCTCGGAGAGAAGGACCCTCTTTGGCATGAGGAGCCTGCGGACACCACTTCGGATCTGCTTCGTCTTAAAGGTGTAAATGATGGGGTTGAGCATGAGGGCACCAGCAGGTAGACTTTGGTATTAGGGTATGCACAAGAGGGGAGGCATGTTTGCCAAAAAGCTGCACATTCGACAGCCAACCATGGGGTTAATTATTAGGATGATTTTAGGTTGGTTATTAGGATTAGTATTAGGATGGGCAGCATGTGGACATGAAGGTGTTTAAAGCTTTGAGGACTCCCTTAGGGATTTAGGCCCCTCCACCGCCTTAGGAATCAGGACACAGGACATAAAGATGTGCCCTGGGTCTAATGTCAGGATGAGAAATGGAAAAGCAAGGCCACAGAAGTAACTGAATGCCATGTCTCCACAAACCAGATTGATCCCATCTTGATGCAGGCAGTAGGTGTGGGAGAGCGTGTGGGATGGACAGAACGGTTACCTTCCTAATGCCAGAACTGTGGGGATCGCTACAAAGACACATCTGTACAGGGCAGCCAACCCAGTCTTGGCTATCCTGGCACCGGTGAGGATGGAGGAGTATCTCAGTGGGTAGAAGATAGCACCACATAGCAATAGGTGAGGAGGAACTTCTTTACTGTTAGGGTGACAGGGCAGTGGAACAGGCTGCCCAGGGATGTTGTGGAGGCTCCTTCTCTGGAGGTCTTCAAAACCCACCTGGATGCCACCCTGTGCCACATGCTCTAGGTGTGCCTGCTTGAGCAGGAAGGTTGGACTAGATGATCTGTAGAGGTCCCTTCCAACCTTGAATATTCTCTGATTCTGTGAATCAAAGGCCACAACCAGAAGCATAGAGGCCCCCAAGAATGAGAAAATAGGAATGAAAAACAGAGGTGAAAAGCTAGCACCAAAACCATCCTCTCAGCCATTAAAACAGCCAATGCCCATCACGGTTGGCTTGGTAGTCAGAGACAACCACAAATCTGTGGTGGCCAGCATGGAGAGCAATTGGTACATGGGCTTGTGGAGGCCCTGCTCAGTCCTGGTGATGTACAGGATGGTGCAGTTCCCCAGAAGAGAAACAACAGAAAGGAAAGAGAAGGAAAGTGAGAGCCAGATGCAGAGCCTTTCCAGCCCAGAGATGTCCATGAGGATAAAGGCGAATGGGGCAGGGTTGGAGTTGTTGAGAGGCACCATGTGCTGGAGGTGGTCTGCAGTGGAAGGGAAATATGAAGGAAATGGCAGTCTTAGACTAATCCTAGGAGTGAGCAAAGGCAGGAACGGGAAAGCAGAGAATCACAGAATCCTTAAAGTTGGGAAGGACCTTTAGAGGTCATCTAGTCCAACCCGCCTGCACACGCAGGTTCACCTAGAGCATGTGGGACAGGGCTGCATCCAGGTGGGTTTTGAAGATCTCCAGAGAAGGAGACTCCACAGCCTCCCTGGGCAGCCTGTGCCAGGGCTCTGCCACCATCACTGCTAAGAAATGTTTCCTTCCGTTCCTGTGGAAATTTTGGTGCTTCCATTTGTGGCTGTTTCCTCTAGTTCTACCAGTAGCCACCACTGAAAAGAGGCCGCCCCCTCCTCCTCACTGCCTCCCTTGAGGTATATGTACACACTGATGAGGTCCCCCCTCAGCCTTCTGTTCTCCAGGCTGGACAGGCCCAGCTCTCTCAGCCTTTGCTCCTAGGGCAGATGTTCCAGGCCCCTGATCATCCTCGTAGCCCTGCGCTGGACTCTCTCCAGCAGCTCCACATCCCTCTTGTCCTGGGGAGCCCAGAAGTTCTCCAGATGTGGCTTCAGCAGAGCTGAGTAGAGAGAAAGGACCACCTCTCTCGACCTGATGGAGAGGCTCTTCTTAACGCATTCCTGAACTTCGTTGGCCTTCTTGACCATGAGGGCACCCTGCTGCCTCATGGTCAACTTGTCGTCCACCATGACCCCCAGGTCCCTCTGTGCAGAGCTGCTCTCCAGAAGGTCACTTACCAGCCTGTCCTGGTGTCTGGGGTTGTTCCTCCCCAAGTTTAGGATCTTGCACTTGCCCTTGTTGAACTTCATGAGGTTTCTCTCCACCAGGTTGTCCAGGCTGTCCAGCTCCCTCTGGACGGCTGCGCAGCCCTCTGAGGTATCAGCTACTCCTCCCACTTTGGTATCATCAGCAAACTTGCTGAGGGAGAACTCCATCTCTTCATCCACCTCATTGATGAATAAGTTGAACAGGACTGGCCCGAGGACTGACCCCTGGGGGACACCGCTAACTACAGGCCTCCAAGTGSACTCAGTGCCACTGATCAGCACTCTCTGGGCTCGGCCGTGCAGCCAGTTCTCCATCCACCTCACCATCAACTCCTCTATCCCACACCTCTGGAGCTTGCCCAGGAGGATGCTGTGAGGGACGACGTCAAAACCTATTCTGAAGTCAAGGTAGATGACATCCACTGATCTTCCCTCGTCTATCCAGCTAGTCCTTCCATCATAGAAGGCGATCAGGTTAGTCCAGCATGATGTCCCCTTGGTGAATCCATGCTGGCTACACCTGACCACCTTCTTCCCCTCCATGCACTTAGAGACAAGAGCCAGGATGGGCTGCTCCATCACTTTCCCAGGGATAGAGGTGAGACTGAGTGGCCTGTAGTTGCCTGGCTCCTCCTTCTTGCCCTTTTTGAAGACTGGTGTGAAAAGAGCACAAAGAGCAGCACTGTCCCATGGACACGTGCACCAGACGTGTCAACTGTCAGGTGCTGGGCAGCTCCGCTCAGGCCTTCAGGGGAGCTAAACGACCACGTGTAGGCAATGCCTAGAGAGCAGCTGCTTTGGGGCTTCTCTCTCCTCTGTGCGTAGCACCAGCTCCAGGAATAGAAGGTGTTCCACAGAAAGAACCTCCCCCATCACCACCCATCAGCCACTCTCAGTCTATGTCCACATCACGTCCTGTGTACAGAAACCGTAGATCTTCCCTCAAGAGGATGCAGAAACTCAACAGGAGAGCCATAAACAGTGGGAGACACTCAGCCCTGCAAGGCTGTTACCTGGGGTAAAGSGGTRAAGAATTCACCCCCAGGCTGGCAATGCAGACCCACGCCTGGGAAGACCTCCCCCGTTACAGAAATGCAGACCAGTAGGTGGACAGAAACATGAATTAGGGAGAACACAGAGAAGAATAAACACTGAACATAGGAAAAAGAAGCACATATAAGAAATGTCCCTGTTGTGTTAGACCATGAAAACCTCAGTGTTCCTGGMAATAAATTGTGGGCTTGATGTACAAGATGTGTGCCCGTTTGCCCACAGCACYCACCAGCCTGTGCCATGGAGAACAGGGGTCCTGCTAGGACAGCAGGCAGTGGAGAAGGGCACTGAGCACAGGGGTATGCCCCAAAGCAAGGKAGATGTKAGGAATTCCTTGTGAAGGAGGAGAAAACCAAGCCCAGACAGGGCTTTGTGTCTGGGGTATTTCAGCAGCTGCAGCTCCTTCGAGGAAGGGAAGCCCGGCCATGGGGCAGGAGCA
>NW_020454461.1:0-37044 GCF_003342845.1 Nothoprocta perdicaria
GGAGAGGAGAGGAGAGGAGAGGAGAGGAGAGGAGAGGAGAGGAGAGGAGAAGGGGAGAGGAGGGGAGAGGAGGAGAGAGTGCATGCATGTATCAATCCTTTGGCACTGAATTCAAAACAGGTAAATCAGGGAAATCAGTGTCAATAAACCATACGGTATAGTTGAAAATTAACAACTTCCCAAATCAGTCGAAAAGTCTCAGGCTGAGATTAAGGAACTTTCAAAGCATGGGATCAAATGAGGATGAGGATATTTGTGTTAGACAAATGCTTCTTAGAAGAGAACCTCAAATCCTCCTTTGTAAAAATAATTCATATTTAAAAATGTTTAAATAAGTGAGAAGACAATGTACTTACACTGTGTCACTTAAATGATAAATAGATATCACAGATCCTTTCCAAGAATGGTGTTGACATGTTTTCTTACTAGCGAATGACAAACAGCTCTATAGAAGTTGAGTCCACATAATGTTGTTGAAAAGCTGCAGTAATTGCTGCAGATTTTAGTCAGACAAGGAAGCACCTGCATGCTGCACGATTGGTTCTACCATCCCAATGGCACAAAAATGGCATGCAGAGCTTAAGATGGCCCTTCAAACCTGCAATTATTAAGTAGGAACATCATATACAAGGTTATTTTTTCCCCGATTTAGAAAAAAAATCTTCATTTTCTTAGAATACCCTAGCTGATATAAATGAGCACAAAGATTTTTTGTTCTTTAGAGACACTGCTTTGTCCATCGTCTCTTGAAAGAACAGAGAGAGAGAATTCCCTTTCATAGCAGTTTTTCTCACACTCAGCTTTCTAAAACAAAATCAAATTGTTGATCCAAAGCCACCTGGTAGTATTCTTTAAAGAAATCTCCCCAGTATATTTTCATACCCACCCAGGGAGACAGAGTTCCTGGAACATTTTATCTCTTCAGTGAGAACTGTGAGGCCCAAGAGTATAAAAGACACAGTGTTCTTTTAGCCAAATTCTTCCTGTTTTGATAACGCCATCCTTAATGAAAATAAAAGGTCTTCAGTTTCTGCTGATTCAGGGTCTTGGATTAGATGGGTAATTCAGACTGGTTTGAAAAAGAGGTCTCCATCTGCATACATAGACAGTAAAAATAAATGGGAAGAAAGTCTGGTTCTCATATATTGTATAAACATTTTGATAACTTTGGAGAAAGTTACTCTTGAATTAAATCAGGAAGTGACATGAAGAGAAGCTCAGGCCCTACCGAATGTCTGTAATTTATTTATATATATGGCTGCCAAATCTATTAAAATAATGTCAAGCATGTTAAGATAAGCTTTAATAAGAGATCTCTGACAATGAGTTAGTGCCTAAAACAACAAAATGTCACAGTACAGAGCATTACATGCTCTAATGTATCATACCAGCTATGCAGGGAGAAGGATGCTATGGAATATCAATGAAATGCTTTCAAACCCACGAAAGGACTGCTTCATCTTGTACTTGTACCTGCCAGAACTTTAGGGATAGTCAACATTTTCATCAAATGAGATTTTTGTTGTTATGTGAAGATTTCACCTGGCCATATAACTCTCTTCACACCTTTTGTCAGAACTTCAGAATGTTCTAACTTCATTTATATATTTTCTAATGTGCAACACACATTGAAACTGTCTGAAGCAGCTGGACATTTTTGCTTTACCTCAATACCTCAGTACTTTCAATACTTCTTGAACAGCAGTCCATATAATTTTGGTGTCCATCTAAAACTTCTAAAAAAAATATGAAATAGATTTAACACATCATAAGAAAAATGCACAACCCCCTGGTTTCATTCTTATATGGCTCTTACTCTAACTTTCTTGGTGAACTGCTTTGACCTGTCACAGATTACATCATATCATATATAAGGTATGGATTATCAGACTTTTGCCTCAGGAAAAAGCTTAGCATTCTTTTAAATGCTCTTTTTGAGTCTTTGGATGATTTCTGAAGTTCTCTGAGATTGTAACAAATATTGCATCTAAAAAGCTTTCAATCAGCAAGTTTTCAGCTGAGCTTAAAAATGCTTGGAAGTGTCTTTTTTCTTTTTTTTTTTTCCTTTGGAAAGCAAATCAAGCCAGAGGAATTTAAAGCAGCATGCCTCATCCTGCTATCCCAAACCCTTCACATCTCTGCCTGTCCTACTTGTGACACCTTGGCCTTTGTCAACTCCTTCCCTCCTCAGCCTACGTCTCTACCTTGTCACGTGAACATTCCCAAACCCTCATCCCTAGGGTTGCCTACCTGCCATAGCACCAGTACCAAAGGGGAAATTTCCTGCATTTTTTTTCTACACAGAATGTGGTGCAGGTGCCACAATAGACATTGTTGTCTCCTAGAAGATGATGATATACATGGAAGCTAGTGGATTTAATCCTTTAAGGGCATACGTGATAAATGCAGACAGGGTTTATAAGTGAAATGAGTCTGAGCGAGGATGGAGAGCTGCTCAATTCCATTAAAGCAGCAGTCACATCCAAAATGCATCTGTTGGAATGAGCTGCAGCTTGTAATCAAGAGATCCCAAGGGAAAGAAAATCGACTGAGACCAAGTGATTCAGAAGAATGGGTCATGAAAACTGGCCCAGGATCTTTGATGTTACTCGTCAATTTTATCAGTCCCTAAACCAATGAAGGAACAAAGTCACACATAATTTTAACTCTAAATATAGTTTGGAGGAGAAAAGAGAAAGCCATGTAGCATATAACTGCTATTGAGTTTGACTTTGTAAGGAAATTTTCTTCAAACATGGCCAAATTGTGAAGTAGTAGCATTTGTTAATAGAAAGTAAGCACTCTTCAGAAAGTTTTTTCTCTACAGGGGAAATAAATTATCACTAAGGCAAATTTACCACTAATGACACAATACAGTAGCACACTAAGTAGATATTTGAACAACAGGGTATTAACTTTTCAATCTTAAAAAAATATTCCCCAAATTTCCCTTGAAGTTAAGGCATGGGATAGGTCACATAATTTCTTTTTCTAAAGTGTTTAATCTCATCATCTAGGAGATATTTTGCACTCCTTTTGTTTTATAACATGCTTGTGCATTTTATTCACCATCATGTGAAGTACTAGAACAGAAGTTTTAGAAAGCAGCCCATTTTAAATAAAGATCAAGGCAAGCAAAGAGAGTTGATCTCAAAGTTTCATCTCACTTTAAACACACAATCTGAATAATTCAAGTCTCAATTGCTATTTAATTTTGTTGTTGTTATTTCACCATAGTTCATTTACCTGTGGTGCTAAATTACTAATTTAACCTATGCTTATTCAACACTACCAATAAATGCCCACTAAAAATGAAAAGGAGTTGTGTTCTCCTTGCTTGTGGGAATACTATTTCCCACAGAAGAAACATGGAGGGATTGGTTCTTGTGAAACAGCCCTACATGTCCCTCGGATTTTGATGGCAGTAGTCATATTTAAAGGGCTTTTTTTTTCTATTTTGTCTCAACAGAGAGACAACATATGAAGGAATGCAAGGTAATGGCTTTTTAATGTCAGTTTATGTACTTTGGCTGGAATTCGCTGATGTCAACATTAATTGGATTAACTAATCATTACCAGCACTATGAAGCAAGAGCACTTCCTTGTTCTAAATACCTCTCAGTGGAAAATGTTAAAAATAACTAGTTCTCAGTTTAAATCTTTTGTATTCCCTCTCCATGAGCTCTTGTATTGCTTCAGAGGAACAGAATAGCTGAAGAAATGGTCCCAACCAATTTATTTCATGACAAACATCTTTGGATACAACAGCTACCTGCAGCTCCAGCAGCATGACATGGGCAACAGAAACTTTATGCGCCCATTCATGGCACTAGTAATTTCCTGGAGATGCCTCCAGCATCATGAGCTAATCATCTCCCTTGATGCAAGGCATTCAGAAGGTATAGTGCTGATCCTGCAATGCCTAATGCGTCTACTTGAAGCTTTCAGGAGGAAAGTCCAACTCTCAAGTAATTAACTTTTTGGAAGCCACAGAAAGGCTCCTGAGAACACGTATTCTTAATGATTATTTCAATAATTAATTTGCTAAAACCATCTGTGAAATACTGAAGCCATGCTATTTCCAGGCAAAAGTTTCTGCTAGTTGTATACTTTCAATTCACAAAAGTTTGGTGTGAAACTGAAAACTGCATTCTATAACCTCTGTATTTCTCTAAAAAAAATTCCCCTTCCAAACGGACAGAGATTGATTTAAATGCTTTAAATGCTTGATTTTTCAAGCTTATCACTGACACTGGGAGCTGGAAGTTAACCCATAATTGCACAAATCTTCTGACTAGTACCGACAGCCTCCTTGGAGGCTGAGATTACTCAGAAATGAAAGATAATCCAATAACGTGGTGTTAGGATTTAGAAAGTCTTCAGTTCAACTTTTCTCCTTTTTAGACATCCCATTTGACCAGGAGTACATTATTGCAGTCCAGACATTGCCCTTTGTCTTTTTTTTATTTGATAACAGTGTCTTTGAATGAAAAGAAAGTAATATCTGATTTAAATTGGCAAGGGAGTTTTGAAGGTAGGTAAAAAATGCATAAAACGCTGTGACATTACAGAGGAGAGAAGTAAACTAAAATTAAAGACCAGCAGACACACAAACTGGTAGTTTTAGCTGATTTTCACCAGCTGTCATCTACTGCTGTAGCTATATCTATTCCTATTTTTGTGCAGCTATGGCAGGTTTGGAAATTTTTACAGTCCCAAGGGAACAAGCAGCCAAACTCTGAACAAGTGTGATGTTTGCAAAGATGCTTTGCTTCCTTCTGACACCAAGAACTCATTTAATAATGTTAAAATATAAATCCTGATGTTAACTTTCAACCTCCCTGTTGCCAGAGAGAAGCTCATAAAGCTGTTTCTTGGGAAATTTATTCTTGGATCAGTTCGCAAGGATTTTTTTCCTACTGATTTGAAAATATCTGTGTACCTCAGTTGTTGCTTCCTCATACCTGACACAATTTAAGTGTAAAGTTACATTTCATTTCATAATAATTTCAAATAGGAAATGAAAAATACACTCAATGATGCTATTCCAGACGTTGTTATATTCCAGATGTTGGCATATGGCAACTATGAGACATAGATTGCACCTAGACTTTTTGCTTGACACTGAAGAAACTCCTGGTATTTCTTTGTCTTTTTGGAACAGAAACGTCACATCATCTTCTATTTGTTCCTACCAATGTGAGAAAAACCCATGTTTTCCTTTAGAGAACACACAGGGAGTACAGAGTTGGCCCCAGTGAAGTTGAGTGGGACTTTTGAAATTTACTCAAATGGGACGAGATTCACGCAGTATGTTACAGTTAATTCTCTCCGGAAATTATAGCAGCTTCTCTTCAATGTCTTGCACAAAAGCACAAACAATCAAAAGGAGTTAGTTACAAGTGTATAGACAAAGCTATACACAAGGATACATATGTTCACACCACACACATTTGAAAGCAGGCTCAACAGCACTGTGAAAATACGGTTCACTCTGTTAATGTTTCCATGATCACAGAATTAAAAATTAATTTCTAAGAACAGAATATTGCCCATTCCAATGATACTGCCATTCTTCAAAAGCTCATTTCTGTGTCAGCTTCATAAAACATAATACTTTGACACGGCATTGAAACAGTCAGCCCAAACCATGCAGTATGAATGCACTGGAAGCTGGGGTGAGACATAGTTAAGATTTTCTCTGGAGGTAATGGGTTTCTAAGCCTTGGCGGGGAATAAGAAATTCAATAATCTCTATAGATCCAGTTGCTTTGGTTATAAGCAATGAGTTTGTATGATGGATGGTCTAGCTGATCTGATTCACCAACTTGCTCCTTTTTTTGTATTGATATGTCAATTTATGTCATTATGGTAATCTTTGTCAGGACCAATGTATAGAATTTGCTGCTTTGATTAGAGCATAAGTCACATAGTTCTATCTACACAAATTTATTTAATTGTAAATAATGTATTTTCATATATTCATATATATTTTCATAAATTATTTTCCCCCTCCTCATTTCTGTCTCTCGTGTTTTTTTTTTTCTTTCCTTTTTTTTTTTTTTCCCTTCCCCCACCCCCTTTTTTTTTCATTAGGTACAGATAATACTTGCTATGTACAGGAGAAGTCTGGAAACTCTAGACATAGAACATATGAGTGAAAATAAAGTGGTTCATAAGCCCTGTGCTGATTCTTTGTACCTGAATGAATAGACAAGCTGCACTCAATAATTTGTGTCCCTGAGACCTAATCACAGAATCACAGAATCACAGAATGGTGGAATTTGGAAGGGACCTCTACAGATCATCCAGTCCAACCCCCTGCTCCAGCAGGGACACCCAGAGCACGGGGCACAGGGCGACATCCAGGCGGGTTGGGAAGATCTCCAGAGAAGGAGACTCCACAGCCTCCCTGGGCAGCCTGTGCCAGGGCTCTGTCACCCTCACAGGGAAGAAGTTCTTCCTCACATGGAGATGGAACTGCCTGTTCTTGTACCCATTGCCCCTTGTCCTGTCACGGGCCACCCCCAACAAGAGTTTGGCCCCATCCTCCCTACATTCTCCCCTCAGGAACTTATACACATTGCTCAGATTTCCTCTCAGTCTTCTCTAGGCTAAACAGGCCCAGTTCACTTAGTCTTTTCTTATAAGATAAATGCTCTAGTCCCTTAATTATCTTCTATGCTGGAGCCTCTCTAGAAGTTCCACATCCCTCTTATACTGGGTACTTGTTGGCAACCAAGGCTCTCAAATTCCCTCCATGGAGCTGCTTCCAGCAGGTCAACCCCTAATGTTTACTGGTGCATGGAGTTATACCTCCACGGATTGAGCACCCTGCACTTCTCCTTGTTGAACCTCATAATTTCCTCTCTGCCCAGCTCTCCAGCCTGTCCAGGTCCCTCTGAATGGCAGCACAACCCTCTGGAAATGAGCCTGAACGGCCTGTGCTTTCCTGGCTCCTCCCTCTTGTCCTTTCTGAAGCCTGGAGTGATATTTGTTCTCTTACAGTCCTCCAGCACCTCCCTCACTCTCCATAACCTCTCAAAGATGATGGAAAGCAGCTGAGCAATAACCCCTGCCATTCCCTCAGCACTCTTGCGTGCATCCCATCCAGGCCTATTGATTTATGGGTGTCCAGTTCACCTAAAGAATCCCTAATCAGTACTCCTCAAACAATTTCTTTTTTCTCGGTCTTCCTCTCTCCTGATTACTTCTCTTATATCCGTGCTCTGTAGTACATGAGGACCACCCTTAGCAGTGATGACAGAAGTAAAGAAGGCATTTAGTAACTCTACCTTCCCTGCATCCTCCGTCACTAAGGCACCCTCCTCATTCAGCGGGGGACTAACATTTTCCCTAGTCTTCCTCCTGCTGCTAATGTACTTAGTTACAGAAGCCCTTCCTGTTGTTCCTGACATCTCTCACTAACTCTAATTCCAGACCTTGGCCTTCCACATTGCATCTCTGCGTTCTCTGACAATGTGTCTATGTTCTTCCCATGTGGTCCAGCCCTTCTTCCACATGATGTATGTGCTCTTTTTCTCATTAAGTTTGCCCAACAGCTCGTTGCCCATCCACCCACGTCTCCTGCCTCCCTTGCTGAACTTCTTTCTTGTAGGAATGCACCAATCCTTAGCTTGGAGAAAGTGGTGTTTGAATTTAGGCAACTCTTCAGGAATCCCTACCTTCTAGATCCTCGCCCTGGGGATTCCTTCAAGGAGCTTCCTGAAGAAGTCAAAGTTAGCTGTACTAAAACCCAGATCTTCTTGCCCAGCTTCCTCTATGCAGGATCATGAATTCCAACATCTTGTGGTCACTGCAGCCAAGACTGCCCCCAACCCTCACATTTCCCACTAGACCATCTCTGTTTGTTAGTATCAGGTCTAGCAGCGCCCCTCCCCTTGTTGACTCATCAACCACCTGCTTCAAGAAGTTATCTGCAATGTTCTGCAGGAACCTCCTGTTCCTGGCTGTGTGATTATCCCCGCAGGTATCAGGGTGGTTGAAGTCCCCCATAAGGCTTCTTGCAGTCGCCAACAGCTCAGTCAAACAAATAACTCATCCAAATCTTTTTTTTTCTTTTTTTTTTATTTTTTATGGGATGCTGGCACACACCCCTTCTCCCATTTACACAAAATGTAAAAATATGATTTTCCACAGTCTCATGATTCAGTCCATAGTAGCACCATTTTAGAAAACACAGGGAATCTGTTCATTCAGCAGACATATTTGTTGGGCAGACTTTAAACTTGAAAAGTCTCACTGAAATCAGCTGACTACTCACATCCTAAAGGTGGGCACATAACTAAGTCTGCTGCGTAGAGTCATTGCAAGTGTTTTGGACATCAGGCAACTGAGTACAGCTGCATAACACTCTAAGGCAGTAGTTTGCTAACCACCCCTGAACCAGCAGCTTTATCTCATACAATGTTAGCAGTTTCAGGAAAGTCTTAAAATATTCAGTTTTTTTTTTTAAATATTTTTAAGTGCCTGTTGATAAATATGCTCCAGAAGAAAATGTAGAAGTTATTCTTTCCTGCTTCAAAATGCTATCTGCCAGTGATCCTGGAAATAGAGTTAACTAGAGCAGGTAGCATCAAGACTGAAATTAATTTGAATTCTCTCTTTCTATTTTGATCCATTTCATTAATACATCCCAGGTGCAGCACTGAATGCAGTTGAAAGATACTTTTTTTCAAAGACAAATGCACTCCCGCCTGCAATTATATGGAGTGCTTTTTGACTAAAGAAGTGGGAAGCAAGATGTCTTGCTACAATATCCTCGCTCTATTTATGCATGATATTTACTCAGTTGTTCTCTTTTTTAGAGAGGCAGTCTTCCTCCTATGCTTATTATATAACATTGCTTTAGTACTGTGGTGCTACAGTGAGACAGATGCTAGATTGCTATAGTCTTAATCATTGTGAACAGCCATGTGTTAGTGGCATGAAAGCACCCATGGAATATGGGTATTTACTATTGCATTCATCATATAATCTGAATCCCATTTATTTTCCTAAATAGGAAATTTCTGGTAGAAAATCTTCAGAATAGCTAAATTGCTGACAAGTGTGAAAAGGGATAAATTTTGAGTTGTTTAAGAATTATCAAAAACTTGTTAGGATGACATACAGGCACATTTTTTAGTGGATGTACATATGTGTAGGCTTGTGTACATTTAAATGCATAAGCCTGCGTAAGAATAAAATGTAATAAATATCTATATTATACATAGATATAGATTTACTGATATGGTATTGATATCCGGTCTGCTCTGCAGTTCTTAAAAAGACCTAACAGGCATTTCAGAGGCTCATTAGACTAGGACATTTAAAACTCGTGCACAAAATGACCAGGCATAATTTCCATACTCAACAGACACAGCAAATGGGGACTTAAAATGGGAGCCACACTCCAATCAAAGGTGGACTTATTTTTCTCTCAGTAAGAAGGAAACCAGACAGGTCTCTGAGAGGAGCCACGCATTGTTAGCAATGCACTCACCAGGATGTGATGTCCTACATGAAGTCTCCCTGATACCGGCTCTGCCCAAAGACATTTTCAGACTCAGAGCAGCAGAGGCAGCCCCGCCAGCTGGAGGCTGCTCGGGGACTGAAGCCCTGGGGCTTTGGCTGTTTCATTGGCAAGAAAAGGTGCAGGAGAGCTTCTCAATGAGGGTTCCGTTTTCCAAAAATCTGCCTCTCCACATTGCCCCAAAGATGACATTGTTTCTAAGGCATACTTCAACCTTTTAGCACACATTCACATACAGACATGTGCATGCACACACTAAGAAAAAAACCTCTCCTCTGAGGCTTATAAATTTGGTATTAGGCATTTAGGAAAAGGTTATGAACTGTCTAGAGACTGTAAATTAGCACAAAATCTACTTATGAACGTGCCAGCAAGTAACTTGCTCTTCTATCGCTATTTGCTCATCGAAACGATCTAGAAATGGCTGTTCCTTTTCTACTAAGTTAAAGAATTTCTCTCTGGCAAACAAATGGCACAGAGGGCGCACACAAAATGGAAAGTAAACCCAAAACCATATCGAATCCCGAAATACAGTCTTTATAAAAAAGACAGAGATGTAAATCTGACAGTTCCCCTCTTCAAGCTAAGAGAAATTAAAGATTATTAACACAGCATTGGAAACATTTCTTTGAAACCGGCACACGATCAAATCAGTACAATGTATCCAATTTATTAACAGAAGTGGGAATCATTATATTTAGCAAACCTGAGGGATCATAATGAATCCTGTTAATTACTTTTTTCAGGTAAGATGAAAGGCACTTAACAAGGAGTTCTTCAACAATTCACCAGGTGTCAGTTGTAAAAAGAGGAGGCAGTGTGTGTACTATAATGTCTAAAAACAAGTTCTCTGTCTATCTCCTCTGCTCAGCAGCCGTACGTATGGAAGTCCCCAAACTTAGCCTTTTACAGAGACTTAAGCCCTATAGGAACCATGCATGAGCTTAAGAATAGGTGCCCAATGCCTCCTGAGATGGCTCTTGGAATTTTGCCTGGCTTCTGGCTCCTGTTACAAAGGGAAATAGATCTGCTGTAAGGGCCCTGCTGCTTCTTGTAAGTCGCTGCAACATTATCAGTATTATATGTTATAAATGATCATCACTGGAATTCTTTACAATCCTTTAGTCTCACTTCTCGTCTAAGGCAGGTTAGATTTTTCTTTAAACACAGTATTTCAACTCCATTTTAACTTATTAGCAATCAGAAACCTACTACATAACTTCAGTTCTTTCAGTAGCCTCAAAAATATTCAATGTTCTATTTTTCCACTTCTTTTAGAATATTAGTTTGTCCTTTTCTATCTTCCAGGCATTGAGCTTAACATATTTCTCCAAAAGACTGAACACATCACTCGCCTGCTCCTTGTACAGACAGTTTTAGAGATTCGGTAGTACCTCAGTCAGTAACCTTCCTTTCAGTCCACTGAATCATGACTATCCTCAAGCCCTCTGTGCAAGCTGTGTTTTTCCCATATGATTACTATTCTCTGATGCTTTTCATGCCTGGACGTTGCAGTCTAGAAGTAATGACATGGTATCCCAATGAAACGGCTGCACCTTCTCCCTATGACGTTTGCTAAATCCTTTCCCGACTCACCATCTTCCACTGAAGCAACCTGTCTGAGGGCACCAGCTGAATTCCCTGAGTATTGGCTCTGCATCACCAGATTTGCTCTATTAAATACATTTGTTTGGAAGGGTCTGTTTACCAAGTGGTAGAGATGACTCATTCAGTGATTTGTCTTCCACATTACTTAGTTCTCCCCAATATTTGTGTCATCTGCTATCTCTGCTGATAAAGATTTTCATTTTTCTTCCAGGTCGTTAATAAATTGTATAGCCAGTTTTTAATTCAATTAATGTGGGCCATGTTGATTTTGTATTGTTCTAATTTCTTAATCAAAACATCATGTGGTATCAGACCAAATGGCTTACAGAAGTCTAAGTACATTATATTAACACTATTACCTTTAGCAATCAAACCATGTAACCCTAGCAGGAAGGATATCGCTGTCTTAAGACATATGTATTTTTAAAAATAAGCTTATATTGATTGTACTACAGATCCTTACCTCTCTGGATACCCACTACTGAATTGCACTTATAAATGACCCTGAATAAAATAAGTGACTTTTGGGTTTTTTTTTTTGCTAGCATTCTTTTGCTAGCAAAAGAAAAATATAGAAAGTGTATTTCCTGAAGATATCACTCAACTCAGTGCATATGCCTCTTCCCCACATTAATTGTTCTATTACATAAGATTTTATGAAGCATATTTTAAAGGGACTGAAACTCAGCCTACAGAGACTTGGGAATGGGGAAGGAAGAGAGATAAGACAAAGGGGCCTGTGGGTAGAATAGCTAGACATCCATGTGCCAGTATTTACAAATTACTGTAATTTCAATATTAGAGACCTCTTAAAAGTCAATCAGATCCAGATTTCAATTCTATTTTTTTTCTTTTTTTTCTTTTCTTTTTTTTTTTTTTTTTTTTGAAACAGACAAGATGGTTTGGATAGATATCCTGCTGTCTGAATAGATTTGGAAGCTGATTTTAACACATTCCTAAGGAAAGCAGCTGTAGCAGGGAAACTTTGGTGCACTGTGGGGCTGCAGGACACTCTCACCACAACAAGGGAGTATTTTCATAGCAACAATGATGCAGAACATATCTACTGCCAAGGAACTATCACTTATTTATATCAGGGGAAGTTAAGGGTTTGCATTCTCCATGGTGTCTTTCCTGAAGGAATCATATTAGGAATGTAACACTTACAAACAAGGACACATTTAAGACATTCATTATAAGTTGTGAATAGTATTCATTTTCATGATAATTCCACTTGCCTACACAGTGTTCTTAGATGTGAAAAAAAAGCCATGGGATTAGGCCAAATATTGTCATGGTAACAGAAAGAAAGGGAAATCATTCTGAAAGGGTTTCCAATAAGCAAGAGCAGCTAGCATTCAGTAAGTAGCCTTCAATAGAAGTTGACATCTGTTATTCATTTGTTGTTTCTAGGTCTGAAGAAAAGCAGGATAATTGGAAATAGTACAGTGTTCTGGGAACATATTGAGTGAAAGGGCTCTTAGTGCTTTTTAAATATTGGTCTATTTATCCTTAAAAACATTTAGCATGTACCTTCTTTGTCCATTTATAAATTGGACAAGCTAGTTGGAAGGTTGTCTAGACTCAATTATGTTCAAGCAATGGAAGATCAAAGCAAGCCTCATGCTTTTAATAAGGGGAACTACCATTTCAGCTGAGTGTGGAACACCTATTTTTGGAAACTGAGGAGATGGGAATGAACAAACTGCCTAAAGTTATGCATTTACCTCAGATTTGCATTGGATTGGGGTACATATAAAAAGAAACAAGCACCAACAACTGCTGGTGCAATTCATATTCTTTGTTCAAGCACACCACTGAGTTCAGTGTAAGACAGTCCTTAAGGATATACTCATAAGGCTAAAACAGATCAAAATCCAGTTGTGAGACACAAAGAAAGATATATTCAAATAAAAACTGAGCATGTAGTTAACATTGAGGGTGGTTACCAGTAAATCAGGTTGTCATCAAATTTTCTCTTATGTGGCACTTTTAAGACATACTTGGCAACATTTCTAAAAAGTTTGATAAAAGGTTGATGATGAGCCATTGGACATGCTGCGGGAATCATCAGAGATGTTGTTTGATCGCCAAGGTTGAACAAAACATGAAAGAAAGCCCTTCTGTCCTTCAGACCTATGAAGCCATGAGACATTTATACATCAGCTTGCTAGGGAAGTGCTTAATCCAAGACACAGCCTTTGCAGTAGAAGCTTGCTATGGTTAAAAACGTGGGGATCTGACAGAAGTGAAGGAAAGACAGACAGTAATGTTTTCATTTATCCTGAATAACATTTCATCATTTGTTCATAACAGTGAAGAGAAAAGAAATAAGGAGAAAATAGTATAAAGAGATACCTCACCAGAGGTCAGGAATGATACTGCTGTATAAAACATTCATTTATCTATTCTTATAATAGCACAATCTGATAAATTCTGTACACTTTGGATACAATATTATTCAATTTTTTTTTGGGGGGGTGTAGTACTATCCAGAACTTTTCAAGGGAATTGGAAGTACTTCTGCTAAGTAAGAGCACTTCAGTAATGGCTGTGGAATTTGATATTTTAATAATTCAATTAGATATTTTAATATTTTGATGTTTGATGATCCTTAGGGCTTGATTCTGGAAAACATAAGCCTTTGAGACAGATCTGTAACAAACTACTTAAGTGTCCACAGAAGCACCCAGGCACCCAGTGGAGTTGTCAGAAAGTCTTTCAGCACCTACCAGAGTTGCTAATTTGTTAATTATATTGTCATTATGACCAGAAGTTTCTTCTGCAATGAATTTATAGTCCGTATTGGCAAAATAAACATCAGTTATTTTGGTTCTTTTTACAGCTTGCAAACAGTCATAAATTTGTCTGTCAAAATGAAAATATTCCTTACTGTCTCATAAATGTATGTAACTAAATTAGTTCTGAAGATATACCATAAAATGTGCCAATTATTGCATATAACTACTTGACTAAACATCTATTATTAATCCTTGTTCATCCTTTCTGCCCAAAGTACAGGGGTCTCAGAGATCCAAGGTCAATATGTATTTCAAAACAAAAATGTGCTCTGTTAGATGACAAAGTGATGGATCAGTAAAAAAAAAATGGTATTTTTTTTCATCTAGCTTGCTCTGATGGTAAAATCAGCAAGACAGTTTATAAGTTAGACAATATATACCTGCAAAATAACTCCAACAGCTCTCTCTATATCAGAATGGGTTTATACGTATGTACACACACACCAATGATCACAGCACCCTTTGAGAAACCCTGAATCCGAGGAATTATATGTGCAACAGCCATAGCAATAAGATGCAAGCATAGAAAGGTGGTGAAGCTCTGCTTTTGCGTTAGAAGCATTTTTTTTTTTTTTTTTTTGACATCTGCTCAGAGGAAAAGGTCTCTGATTCTGGGTTGCAACATGCTGATTGCCCTGAAGCTCTGATCATCTCTGCAATCTGCTCAAATGTCACATTGCACTCCATATTAAACAAATTTTAGGATCAGTAGTAGGGTCATTTCCCTCCCCTTGCTTGTAATTTTTCTTAAGATGGCAACAGCACATAAAAGAGGAAAGATCCATGAATAAATATTTTCCAGTTAAGATTAAAGTAACAGGAAAAAAAACTTTAAAAATACAAAAAAAAAAGCTATAAATATTCTATTTCTAAGACTGTTTGAACTCAAAGATGACTGCAGTATGGCCCCAGTTTCACCTGCAATGCACTACTTGTCCTCTTTTTTTTTCCATCTCCAGATTGTCAAAAATATGTCTATAAATTATTGTTAACATCCACTCTGCTAGTCGTACTCATCCAGGCAACCTCTGGGACAACAATGAGATGGCCGATATCTATAGATAATGTGCTAGATGCAATTTACAAGCTGACAGCAAAGATTTGGAGCACTCTTTCAAAAAGGACCAAGGTTTCAAAGAGGTTTCATTTCACACTGTGCTCAGTCTATGCAATTATGCAGACATGCTCTTATGGATACATCAGTGCTTGATTTTAGTATTCAGTTCTGCAGTAATGCATGGAGATATCATTCACCTAATCTCCAAATTAATTGTGCATGGCATAGGTCACATTTTTGCTTTTCTTATCCCAAGTGTATAATTCGTTCTGCCCCCACAACTACTCTGGTCAGTGCTGATTGAATGCTCTCTCCACAAGCTCTGTGCTACTCAGCCCAAACAAACAGTCCTGCAGGTCTGCAGAGGAGTGTGCAGGTTAGATCTACCTGAACAGACTTCACAGAATCCGGGGAATCCTTAAATAGGATAGCTTGGGTTCTGTCAAAGTCTTATACATGTACCCAAGCAGTAAGAGTAATAAAAGAAAAATTGAGTATGAAGGGCTTTATATGTACAAACAGAGGCAACATCTTGAAAATATAGCTCCAGCTTATTCTTGTATGTGTTTTTTTACAGACGGGTCAGCTTCAATTTTCTTTTTCTCTCATTTTTGATTTTGATTTATTTCTATGTCAATTTAGGTCTTGTTGCCTTCTTCCGTGCTTTCCTGCATGGCAATTTCATAGACTGGAAAGAATGCTATCAAACAACTATTATCCTTAATGAAGGATCAACTCTGAGTAAATTTCATCCTCACGGATCTGCTTTTACTGTTGTTAGAGTTTTTCTATCTCTGCTGATATCAGCTGTATGTGCACAAAAACATCTGGCTTGCATAGCTAAGAAAAGGTGGGAACTGTATTTAAGTGGTGTAGCCTACCTGGAGACGTTCAGGACACAGCCTTCCTGCAGAAATACATAATACAGCCCTGCTTCCTTAGAGCAATTGTAATGCCAGTTCTTGCCTCAACTGCAAGGGCAAGCCAGGTGAGAGTAGGAGTTAGAAAAAGGCATGGGAAAAAATGAGGGATCTTTTCCAATACTGCTACTGATACTCACTGCTGATGCTGAGTTTGCTGTGGAAAGGCAGGGCTGGAGTTTAGAGATCAAAAGCCACTGGTGTTATAATAGCCTTTAATGCTATATTGAAAAAATTATCAACTTTAAAACATAGCCAGAGGTAATCGCCTTTTGCTGCTTGCCATAGAAATCATCTCAAATAGTTAGAAATTATGTAATAGGGCTGGAAATGAAATAGGAAGCTGATTTATTCTCATTGCCCATTACTGCAATTCAGTACAATTTATTTAAGGCCACTATCTCTCACTCTAAGAGAAAATGCAAACATTAATCTTCATAGACTGTATCTTGGATACCAGTGGTCTGGATAATTAGTTTGTTACTCTCTGTGTGTTTGCAGTCTTTTCATGTTCAGCAAGAAAGATAGGAGTCTAATCAGCTGCAGTGTGAACATGGGCTTGTGTACACATCCCATCATTAAAGCATACAGAAGATAGCTATTATCTACAAATCAGTGGTGTCCTGGGTTTTCTTTTAAAGCTGGATATTATTTCTTTTAAGCAGGAGTCATATTTTCACATGCAAAGCCTCACTTGTCCTACAGAAACCTCATTTTGCTTTCTGGGGTACCCAGAAATCTCTGTGGCAGAGAAAACATGATGCTGAGCATAGGTCATGACATGGATATTTGCCCCAATTCTAGGACAGATTTTGCTGCCTGTGTTCTGGGACATTTCAAGGTGCAGCAATATACTGAACACTGTGTGTGTGTCCTAGGCACCATGGCCTCAAATCCTAACTACTGCCTTATAAAATACATAGCTTCAATGTTCAGGTTGCACACAACAAATAAGTTTACCAGGTAAGATTTGGATATGCAGGGCCAATGGATAAACATTTAAACACAGTGAATTAAGCAAAAATCACTATTTGATGTCTGCTTGAGCCGATGAAAATATCTGTCCTCCCAAGTAATATGAGCGCAAGGTCAATCTGTGTGACTTCTCCCACTGCTGAAGACAAAGACTAAGAGAGAGGACAGGTCCCACAGCACTGAGCTGTGCAAAAAAATAAATAAAATAAAAATAAAGAAAAAAATTCAGGTTGCCAGGAACAGTGAGACTAGAGGAAGCCAAATACTTCCAGATTTTAGGACAGTGAGATTTGAGTTCTTTTACACAGTTCATAGTTCCTTCTTGACCAACTTAGAGCTACAAGTAGAGACAGTTGTTTTTACTATTCTGGAAGTGGCATAACATGAAGGGAAAGAGAAGTGATCCAGGACAGAAACTGCTTAAAGAGGGTCAAGATTCCAGCATCTTAATGAAGTTATATGCTAATTCTTGCTTTCACAGATAATCACCAAATGATTGTATGACTCTTCAAGAGTGACATACAGAAACAGTGAGCAAAATTTAAAATAAATTAAGGAGAAAATTGGATGTAGAGAGTAGATGAGTGTATTAGTTAATGGCACATTTGCAGAACAGGTTTTTACATGCATCATAAGGAGCTATGCCCTGAAAAAAAGTCTTTAGTGGTGAAGTTTTTATCAAAAACAAATCAAACTGATTAATGTACGTGATGTGCACAAGGAGCAGGCTCTTGACAGCCACATGAAGGCTGACTCTACCTTGCACCCTATACTCTTTCCAAAGCTTCCTTTCCTCAAACCTGGGCAGTACCAACTGCTGTAATTTTCCCTACCATTTGGCAAGATCAGGCCTCCTGGGCATGTTGCATTTCACTTTCTAATATTGGTTAGATTAACTCATAGGAGAAGAAAAGCGGGGAGGTCTTGTGAAGAGCAGCTGCCATGCAGTGGCTCTTCCCCAGCCTTGCTTGGAAGCATGAGACTCCAGCGAGCAGGTTGCCTTCCCTGGTTTCACATCAGGACTTTAGCAGACCTCCTTTTAATGTTTCATCACTCCCTGCTGGCTGTTATATCACTGTTTGTGGTTTATTCACTAAATGTCTTGGAGAAGATTAATAGCCTTTCTGCTAATGGGCTGCTGATCATCGCAGGCAATCAGTGGAGGCTCAGGGCCAGGCTTTACAACATCCACTTGTGCAATCCCAAAACACAGGAGAGGCAAGGGGAAACCTGTGCTGTTTGGTGTTTTCTCTAGCTGCGTGTGCATCTCTTTGCAGCTCTGTACCTGCACATACACAAGTCATGACAGCACCAGGCCCATTTATGAGCACACCTCCCTGCTCAGCCCTCTGCTGTCCCCTGCTCCTCTTGGGACACTCACCAAACGCAGTGGTCATCCTGGTTATGCTGCTGATAGCAGAGGAAGGTCTTCTTACACAGGAGGCCAGAGGTTTTAATACTGCAGAATTCACTGCTCTGAGTCATAATGAGCAGTTCCTTCTTTCATATATTACTTATCTGAATATTTGCTGAGAACTGAACTTTGAGCAACCCTTTGCAAGGGCAAGTGAAACAATTATTTAGACGGCCTTCACCCCAGGCATGAGCAGATGAGGACCACTGGAGAGTCCCAGGAGACCCTTACAGCTGCATTAAGATACGTGCAGCCTGAATCAGTTTAGGATTAGTCTCTATCCTCTCTTAACATTTAAGAACAGCCAGGAAAAAGACTCCACTACACTTTTGGACGACAGAAGCAAAAGTCTGTGCCTGGCCTGTCTTTAATTTTTCCAGCAGAGTTACTACTCATAGAAAAGTAAACCTGGCTTTGCTTGTTTTGCTGCAAGGTAACCACTTGGCATATGCAAATGGAACAAAGGAAATAGTAGGAACCAGACCTGATAAGAAGCTGATATCTACCACTATCAACTGTTGAGTTAAATGGAGGTTCAGTGATTGATAACAACTGGAGATTTGGCTGCTGAACTGCTTCACATAGCACTGCATGGATTAACTTTTGGATCAGCCAAAGTGAATTGGATGCTAGGCCTATTTAGTTGAATAGTATTGGCTGAAGAAAAAGAAAATAAATATTTTTGGAAGAACTAACTTGCTTTGTTTTCTGTTTGGACTTAAAATCGTAAGAAGACACAGTCTCTGTATGCAGTGAGAATTTTATAGCCTTTGTACTTGTCTCAAATCCAAGCTTGGAATGTTATTGGGACGGGAATTGAGGCCAAGTCTCCCGTGTCCAAGCAGGTCACTTAATTCCCAGTTCACAGGAGGAGAGCACCAGTGCTTTCTCCGTGGTCCTTGTGAGTGGCAGCTGAAAATGTGAGTGAAATATCATCCTGAGCCTCTTGAGAGGATTTACATGTATTTTTCTTTTTTTTTCAGATGATCCTAAATGAGATGCACAATTTTCATTTAAACAGACACTTATGGGATGCCCAAGGAGACAAAGGAATGAATTGCCAAGCAACAAAAATGGTAGACTAGTGCAGTAGATCAGTAGGAAGTCTGAGGGCAACACCACTCCTTTACATCCTGTTCCTCTGCTCTAAATTCTTCTCTTTTTCTGTAGAAGGGTATCAGTTAATATTAGCTCTCGTATGTACGTTGTCAAGATGTAGCTCTCTGACAGAGCACTTTTCTTAGGCTGGCCATCAAAGAGCTTCACCAAGTGCTTTATTTTTGCACACGAAAGATTTCTGCAGCCATTTTCAATGAGAAAAACTTGAAAGAGCAGTGTGTCTGTAGTACGTACACATAACCACTGTGTATTCAAATTAAGAGTCACTGAAAATAGCATTTTGTAAACTCAAAGAATGTAAGAAATCTACTGAATTCACAGCACGTGCATGCTTCATCCTATCCTGTGTCTGGCCTCATGCATTTTTCTGGTGATATGTGCTAGGAGCAATATACAAGGAAAGTATCCATTTGTCACTGAATTGAGCAGTTCTGCTCCTGCTGCTTGGCCAAGGTCTTGCATACTATAGCAGAAAGCACACTGGCCCCTGGTCTGTGTCCTCCATCTCAGGCACATCATATAGAGGCACTAAGAAGGGAGGCACCTGGGAAAGGAGCAGGGAAACGAGATTTCTCTCGAGAAGGAAACTGAGGAGCAAGAGTTCAACAAACGCTGCCCCACAGTCTCTTAGCTAAATCTCCAGATTTATTACCAGTTGTGGGAGTGCATGATTGCAGCTAAGGCAACTTCCTTAAGGCAACTAGCCTTAAGGAAGTCTATGAAGACTGTGAGGAGATGACAATTATTTGGACACATCTCAGTTAATTTGTTGCCTTGCAGGCTCGTGAGCCTATAACCTGGGAAAACACGAGAGGCACAGACTCATCTCTCCAACACTCCCATTAGAAAGCAAAGCAAAACAAGACCTCTGAGAAGTTAATGGGAGTTTTTCCACTGACTCCAGTGGAGCCAGAATCTCACCCTGAGCTTTCCATAATGAAGGCCAGATTGTCCCCATAATTTATGAGCCTGAGGATTTTTCCAGCTTCGGTGCATGTTGTTTCTTGGTTTTCGACAATGCATTCAAAAGCTGAATTACGCCTCCATGGAACAGAGAGGGATGCACAAATATATTCAAATAGAATCAAATTTGTAGTAAAGGGACATGTTAACTACGTTTGCTAACCCCACTTTTCTACCAGTGTTAAGTATATACCACAACATCCCGCTCTTGTTCTCACAAAGATTACAGCAGTCTTAGAAAAAGAGAATTGAGAATTGTGACATTGACCTTGTGTTCAGGATGAACAAAATGACATGGGCAAGGAAATCACATAGGGCTGTCTCCAGTTAACCGCTCATTTACCATGCTAATATGATTAAATGGGGGTAAAATTGTAACTTTTAACAGAAAATACTTTCTGAATGCAGCTGACACCTGTGATAACATTAAGGTTTTCAGTTTAATAGGTAGTTGTTTCATTTCTTAATAGATTAAATTCTAAATTGAATAGAATTGAATTGCCTTCTTTTCCTTCTCTGCAAGGTTTCAGTTTTAGTGGAAAAAGCCTGAAAAAAGCAATCTTCACACAGCTGGGAGATTCAAAATTACAAATGGAAATAGGACACAGGATCTTAATATTTATGTCTAATATTTTTTGAATTGTGCATATTTGGGGTTACCAATACTAAATCTACCAAGTAACCTTGCATTCAAGACTCTCAATTATTTTATCTTGCATTAGCACTTTCTTTTTTAATGCAATCCACAGATGGAATGGGAATGAAAGATGCCGCTATGGGGGGTGTTGTAGGAATCTGGTAGTTTGCTCACCATGGAAAAAGTAGAACTAGTTAAGAAAAGAAAGGCACATAGAGCAGAGTGACAGAGTAAAGACCTACTAAACAAAATGTACACTGAGTGCTAGGTCATATGTTCAGGAACAAAGAATGCAGGCAGTCCTGAGAGAAAGTGGAAATACATCCTTGGACTCAATAACCCTGAATGAACATTAAGGGACATAATGCATTAAGCGATTCAACATGAGAAATTCCAGTGATGTGATAACAAAGTTAATAAGAGCATTGAGTGTATGAACAAGGAAGGAGTGCATAGCAGTAGAGATAAAGGTAATTTTACCTCTCTGTACAGAACAAAGCCTAATTCTAGGAGAATCCTGCACAGTTGTAAGATGATGCTGAAAAATAACCCAAAGAAACACAAAACTGAGAGAAAGGTTGGAATAATTAGAGCATTTTCCAGACAGAAACATAATAAATTCAGGTTATCTCATTAAAGAACAAATGAAGAGAATACAATCTGATCACAGAGAGAAAGTAAGGAATAATCACAGGATCATTAATTTAGTGGAAAATAAAAAAACAAAGGCGATTGCTGGAAAAAGGTCCAGTATATTTAGGTGAAAACTAATGACACACTTAAGCTAATTCAGGAGAGATCGTGCCTCTCCTGGTAAAGTACCAAGCTGAGTATCCACCTCCTGCTGTCCTGTCTTCAAGACTAGTTGCCTTTGAGGAAAATACACATAAATATAACAAAGCTAACAGCGCTTCACAAGTACTATGATGTACAGGAGGTCAAACTTGATGGTCTGATGGTCCCTTATGGTGTTTAAGATAAATTGTTTTGCACAAGCTGCCTTAATGAGTCAGCTTCTCATTGGGATCAGAGATGGCTCTGAGTTTCAGTTGTTGATGAAGTCAGCTTTCGATATTTCAGTGCTTCTACTAGATTATCTGTTAAAGAATAGTGTATGTCACCATTGACATTGACAATCCTTTGATTATAGTTTCAGAACTTGCTCTAGAAAAGCCTCCATGAGGTGGTAGGTGCATTTGCAGGACTGGGACCTTGTCAGCACAGGGATCCAGGGGCACCTTGGCCCTTTAGGACATCAAGTTGCTCCCAGCCTTAGCTTGTACTACCTTCCAAAAATAAAGTCTTTATAGTTGGGGTACAGGAAGGTTCCTCCTTGCAACTCATTGAGGAAACAAGCTCATTGCCTGTTCATCAGGCAAGTATTCCTTGCTGTCTACACTGGAAATTGTTTTCATCCTCCATTCTGCTAAGCTCTCCCCTGTATTCGTATTTCTGCCTAAAGCTGATTGACTTGTTAAGAGATCCAATTTCTCTCGGCATCACAACACAGACAGACGTCCATCAAGTTTACTAGAAATTAGTGATCCCCTTTCATTCAAATTTAATCACTAGTGAAGTTTAACTTGCATTTGTGAAGGATGAGACATTCCAATACGTCTTTATGGGTACAAAAAAACCTACCCAACCATATAATGATTTTGATGCTGGAGCCAAAAGGACAACATCAGACAGGAAGAAAATAGTCTACTTGGTAATATTTAAAATACTTTCAAAAGCAAGTGCCTTGAATTGAAGCTTTCTCAGCTATTACAGGGCATAGAAAAGTCTAATGTATTGCAAATTATACCTAAATGCAATTAGCAAAAGCACTAGTACAGTTTATTTCCAGATGAGACCTTGAAATTCTGCCACATTATTCAGATGTCTTTGTTTCATTTTCTTCCTGTTAATTAATTATTTAACACAATTATTCTTTCTTCATTCTCCAAGTGAATAAGCAGGTAACTTAGTTATATTCAAAATTACCATCCGATGCAGTTTACTGACCACAAAAATGACTGCTAATTTGTATTTGCATGTTTTGGAATAAATATGGGCACACATCTGCTTGTGCTACATTTGATAAATTATTTCTCACTTTTTAAAAAGTTAATGAGATACATTGCCCATTGTCAGCCATTACATTAAATACATATGGAACGCAACAAGTGGAAATAACATAAAGAGTATTTATGTATATGTATGTATGCATTTGTATTGGTATAAAATACATATGCTTCTATGCAAGTGCCAAAATTCATTGTAATTAAACAGTGTTAAAAGTATTAAAGGAATCAAATGCAAACTAATGGCTGTTTTATTTGAAAGGGGACTAAAAAATATTTAATTCTAAATATATATGATACACCAGAGTTCCAAAATTGTTGCATATATAAAATATAACCACAAGACCATCCTTAAAATACCTTTTTGATTACTAATGTCTCATATCATGTGAGGCTTGACTTTAGGCCAGTAATTTAACTGCAGACTCCTATGGACTTTCCTCGGCTTTGAACAAATTAATTCTACGTGAAAGAAGTGTCTGATAAGTAACTTAGCCACATACTCTGCACTGTACACATAAGAAAACATACGTAGGTCTCATTTTGTTCTAGCCTGTTCTGCTTGCTTGTTTTAAAGCAAATATGAAAGACAGATTGTATTAGTTTTCTCCGCATTTAGAATGATCTTTGAATGGCTTAAAACAGTCATTGAGTGACACTATAAAATCACAACATGCTTTTGTTAGAAAGATTCTTTCTTGAAGACTTTCTATTCCACAAAATATGTCTTTTTTTTTTTTTTTTTTTTTTTTTTAATTTAGTCAGGCAAATATTTGACTTTTCAGGAGCGGATAAGCCTTACTTCCAATCCAGGCAAAACTAATCCACACATAGAGAGTTTTGATCTTGAACAGAACTGGGTAGAAGTATAATAATTTTATTACTACTACCATTCTTTCTCATTTAAAGAAATTAAAGTATTTGGGGAATTGTTAAGCAAACAAGAAACTTGTTTGGTTTTGATTTATCCTTCTGGAAAATTTTATACTTCTCTTCAAAATTTATTATTACTATATATGTAAATAGATGATATAAAACCAACTGCAAATCAAATTTGGTCTGTTTTATGGATTTCTTTATAGTTTTTTTTCAGGTTTTTTCACAGTTTTTGCTCATAAAGAAGGAACTACACAGTCAGTATAATTTTGACGTTTTTCTTAAATCAGTATTTTCCATCAGCAGCCTTCTTTTCTCTTTTTTTTTTCCTGCTCTGTACAGAGATAAGGCATTTCTGAGTGACACAAAGCAGATGAACTCATCAGGCTGTTCCTATGTCCTTAGGAGCAAACAAAAACAAAGGCCAAAACATGGAAAAGAAAGAAAAGATTACAAATTGTCTTAAAATAAATTGAAGCTATTGGCAAGAATTGTTGTAACACATTTCCTGAAGAGATCTGAACATTACTAGCTCCTTCTGTTAATCTAGTAACTGTATTTGTAATTTTGGTGATTTTTTTTTCAGATTCTGTGAAGCAAACATTGAAATCTGGGAAAGGGCCACTCTCTTTTTAAAGACAATTTTATGCACCATTACAACTTTTGCTTTGGAGTTAGACAGAACAACAGATAAAGATTAAAAGAGAGTTACTGCTTTGGTAAACGCACAGTTTTCTCTGTGTATGAAATTCCACTGCAGGAATTTTTCATTTAATGCAGCTGCTTCTAATACATCTTCTTTAGCTGAATTTCATTTTGATGCTACCACATTCTCCCTTCAAACTGATATTTTCTAAACTACCATTTTGATGACAGTTGAATGAAACCTAAGAAATAGCAATAATTAGTGAACACTACCTAATTTAGATTGAGTTTATCTCTTTTATTTATCCTGTATCTCCTTCTCCCATTTTACTTGGTCAACATGACACTTAAACTCCTACTGACTCCTGAGCTGGGTCCCAGATAAAACTATCAGGACGAGGTTTGTCTTTTCTTTGACTAGACATGCTCCATGGGACTCAGTGTGCTGAAGGGGCTGCAGAGGCTGACCTAGCCCTGCACCCATGCTCTTGCCTTTAAGTCAATCTGACAGAATGACATAGATGGCAGAAGGAAACAAAACTCTCACAAAACTCAACATAGGCCTCTCAGAGTTTAAAGAAAGCCTGGTTTCTAATTAGCTTGCCATAAATTAAGACAAGAGTGAGCTATCCTGCTTAGCCTCAGAAAAATGTCATCATTTTTTATGTACCATGGGTAATATATAATTTACTATATTTTATTGTTATGTTAGCAATTTGAGAATAGATCTCCACAAATAATCCTTTGTTTTGTTTGTTTTGGCCAGCTCTGCATCATTTACTTTCATTTCCTTAGCAGATTAACTCTGGGCATGTGGAAGACACGGTGACTGAAGAGGCAGTGTTTTGGATTTGAGTTTGAGCAGCAGGTGTTCATGGGCTTCCCCTCCTACAAGGATGAGCATACTTGTAAGGGGGAGAAGGAGTCCAGGCTCCTGCTGATTGGGTGGATTGTAGCTTTCCCTAATCAAACCGGAATGAATCTTGTCTCTGCCATGTGTGATGGAGCTGACATGCAGCAGCTATGTGTTATAAAGAAACTCTTAGCACAATTGTCTTCCTAGTAAAAGCATTTTCAGTGTATAAATAATGTGGTAGGAAAATGAAATCTCTTAAAAATCAGGCACTTACTGATGATTCACTCACTCCTGTATCAAGTTGTGCCAAGTCTCTACAAGTCCTCTTATTTCCTTGCTGTCCCAAACCCAGGTCCCTGCAGGGTCATGTGGCTGCAGAACTCTGAACCTTCCCATGCACTTAGACACCAAATATTGCTTCAGAAACAAGTTTGGTGATGCTACTGGTAGTTTTTCCCTCTATCTTCTAGGAGTTCTCACTCTTTCTGCCTGGTTTGTCCTCTACGTGCTGGACTAGGTGGACGCCCTCATATGCCCTCCTCTGCGTCTACATGCTCCGATTCTTCTAAACTCTCTTCTCTGCACTCCTACGCAGGCTTATTCATTTGTTTATCATCTCCACAGTCTCAGCACTCAAAACAAGCAAGCGGAGAAGCAGAGAGGCAGATAAGAAGAACAGACCACAAACGCCTCAAGAATAAGTGCTGCTCTTGCTCAGCAGTATTTCTGAAAAGAAAGATGTCACCAGAGATGCATCATCCGTAGTGAGGCATGATTTGCAAAAACACTCTCTAAGGAATTAGATTTACATTATCTCTAGATTTTTATAGATATCAAACATTGATGTAATTTCATTTATTGGCCGTCAGACTGCATTAAAATCATTCTCCATCTCCCTTAGAAAGGGGCTATAAGTTTGGTAGACGGAATTAGTGGGATGAAATGGTTCATTGTAAACAGGTGATTTTAAAATGTTCTCCAGTGGCACAAGGCTCACTTACGCCACTCATTTCTGCCATTTATTAATTCCATTATCATAATAGGAGACCTAGGCTCCATCATAGATGAAAATTTTCACTCATCTATGAACTCTGTTTATTTCTGTCTGTGGCACTGAGACAGAAAACACTATCTCCATCAGAGGAGGAGCCACACTCAGTGAAAACCTCTGCTTGAAACTGCTTGAAAGCAGCTACTATTTATTGTTTGGGTTTTGTTTAGTTTTACTGCTCTACTTTTCTTTTAAAAAATGATTGTGGGTACTGTTTACTCATCGGACTACTCTCTGTACAGCATAGCAGAAATAGCCCAACAAAATAAGTGGATTTTTTTTTAAATTTTGCTCTTCAAATATGTTGTTCTTATCTCTTTGTATTTCTCTGAAGCGACAATTATTTGACAATTTGGAATATAATCTTCCTTTGGAATCAATGTCTTAAATACCTCTCTATGCCCCAAACTTAACTGCTCTCAGAAAAAGAAACAGTTGTTTACTTTCAGTTTTGAGTAGAAGAAATTATATAAGACAAAACCAAAGCTTAAGTGTATATGAGTTTAGAAGAGGTCCTATTGTGTCAGAAGTAAAGACTTTCTGCTCACAGCTCCAGCGTAGTATCACCCCTTTTCCAGTTTAGGTACTGTGGATAGAGGTATGCATACAGATTTGTAGATTATGGCAGCAGTCATGAAATAACAACAACTGCTCTGAGGTGTGGGTCCTCACAAATAGCCCTAGATTTGAAAGTTCTGGCACACAGTCCTCTGTAAATCAAGTCTGGGATTATACCTAAAGCCCCACTTACTTAAGCAGAGACTATTCTTTAATTCTATGTAGTCTGCATAAGGTTTGGGGACAGCAATCCAGCATCAGGAGGATCTAACCAAGTTCATAAAATACGAAACTTCTTTTGTCATTTGCCTTTTATTAGAGGAACTATCCACTTAATGTCACTTCTGTCTGAGAACTTTAACATGTCATTGCTCCAACAAATGCCTAGCTGAGATCCTAAGTCGCCAAAGGGATAGGATTCGAATATCTGGCTAATCTCAAGCAAAATTACTAGATGGTAACTGAAAAGCTTATGAAGGGAAAAAAAAATCCCTTCCCTCACTCTGTTTCCTTTGTATACACTTGATGGTAATTTGAGTATTGCTACAATTGGTCTCACTGCAGATTTCCAGTTACTTTTAAGAGAAAAAACAAGTAGACAACAGAAAAATAGTTATATAAAATCCAAAGGGGTATTCATGAGTGAGACAAAGACGTAAAACATGATGGAGTCTATTTTAATGAGATTGTCTATTTACTGTGTCTGAGAAAATTTCATTTGAGATTAAATTTGTTTGAAGATAGAGGCAAGGATTTCTAAGTACTAAGCAAAAAATTTCATGGCAGTTTTTTTTTTGATCCATCACCAAAACCATACCCTAACGGTATTTCAAGAAGTAGTATCATCAGTTGCTAGTGGTGTTTTAAGTATATATGTACATACATACATATACAGTTAATATTACAACTGAAGTTTCAAATGTTTTGAAGAAAGCTCTCATTCCTAGGAATCACACTGCTGAAAGCCATGTGGGCAGTCACCCGCTCACATCTTCCCTAAGAATGAGCACGTAAGGACCCTGTGCTGGGTCAGAGCAATGGACACAAGGACAGGGCAGGCACAGAGTAACCATCTGAATATTTTCCTAGCTTTGCATGTATGATAAATGCATCATTGCAGGGCCTCCTGAGACACAGATGAGGCTGTGTATTTATGGAGTTTCCCATGAGGCTGTGTATTTAATGGGCCTTGCTGGAGTTTCCCAGCAAAGGACACATTTGAGCCCACCTACGCCATGGTACTCACACAGACCCCAGGTGGGCTGGGCCATGCAGCCAGAACATGAGCACTGAGGAGGCTGATATCTCCCTGACTTGTGCTAGAGTTTCCCCCTCCTCCCTCCCAAGGCCGCTTACCACTTTCACTTGGAGAAGAGGTCAATGACATTTGCACATTTGCCCAGATATCTAAGATCTCATATATCTCTGCTGTGACGTTCTCTGGTCTGACTTTAGGATGCCATTTGTTGCATAGGAACTCCTTCCGTGATGTGATTTTTCTTCATGGTTCTTCTCAGACTTCTCTTCATTTCTATAATACTCTTTTTGAGATGCACACCCAAGACACACCCAATGGCACAATGATATTTTCTGTTTGTTGAGGGAAGTCTTGGTAGATAAATATTTTAACTGAACAGCTACCCAGCTCTATGTCTAGCCTATCACTGTTTTCTTTTGTGAGGACTTTTGCCTGAAATGCATTTTGGGTGATAACTAATTTCCTCTTAAGATCTGAAGGCTCTATAATAAGGAAGATCAAGAAAGAAAAAGAAAAGAAGAACATTCAAATCATGCTGTGAAATACTAAAGGCAATATGGATTCTTCTCACGTTTTTCTGCATACAGCTCAAATGTCATGTATGTTTTGAACCTTACTTCATTTTTTCCCAGCAAATGGCTGTGTTTTGCTATGGTATAGAGCAACATGCACATTTTATTTTGCAGTAAGGCATCTCTCAACACCAGCAGAAAAGTGACAGCGGATTTTCTTGGTGCTGAGACGCAATTTAACACCATCATTGATGTTTTTTCCTCATTTGCTAATTTAAGATCCCATTTACAGCTCATTGGTTTCATAATGAAAAGTCTGGCAATTCAGAAATACCAAATTACCAAACTCCAGATGTAACTGTGTGAACTTATCATAAAGGAAATATGGAAATATAATAATGGCAATATGCACATAAACAGGCAATTCTTTCTCAAGTGTACTATGGCAGATATCAATGAAGAAGCAAGAAATAAAGGGCCTAACTCACAGATCTCTCTCAGCAATACCATAAGCAAAAGTTAATGCTATTCTCTGTTAGTACAGGAGGAAGAACTGAATTCAAAAGTATTGCCAGGTCAATAGCTCTGTCTTTAGGATGAAAAGTTCGTATGCGTGTGTTATGTAATGAGGAAATGAATAGTAAAATTGTTGAACACACTCCATGCATTCAAACAAATCACTTGGGCTGGCATTGAGGCATCCACACAGAATTCTATTTCCTGCATCTCACCCCATTGCCTCAGTGAAAGTTTTATCATTAATCTTTAGAAGGAGAGAGAGAGAGAGAGGAGAGATTTCACTATGGATACTTGTTATAGATATTCTGCTGCTCATAGTCAACTAAAGCAGCAAACCTGTGGGCCAGAAAAATCATTTACCAGTATTTTTTAAAGTATCAAGTCATGATACAGAATATCTTCAGAAAAAATTGTTCTTGTTAATTTATAGTTCTTGATTAAGCAAAATTTGTCCTGAATCAGCTTAGGAAGATGACATCCAAGGGGAAGGCAAGTGTTTCCCCTGTTGAGTAGCAAGGGTTGGCACAGTTTGATGCAGAACAGCCTTAACCACCAAGTGACAGCCTAAGTCGGGTCACTTTGCTTTGAGACATCCGCAGATGGATATTTCACCATTTCTGCAAATGGTGGGTCCACCTTCACCTTGCACCTTGTGTTTCTAAGTGCTTCATTCTAGGAACAGAGACTTTGCAGAGTAGTGTCCCTTGCCCCACAATATCTCTGCCTGTGACATTTTGGGGGCCAGCTGCAAATACCAGCTCTGCTCAGCTGCAGGGCAAAATGCTGTCTTATTAAAGTCTGTTAAAAGTTCACACTTCTCTGAGAAGATAGGAGAGACCCAGTGCCCAGTACGGTAAGTGGGAGACAGATCTGCCTCTCCATGAAGAGCAACCTCGTTAGCAGCTCTAATTTAGCAGCCAGAGCTCTGTGTTTTTAATCACCCAGCAATTCGGCTCTGTTCCTTCCCCAGCACAGAGCATTTCCGATTTGAAGAATTGCTTTCCCATAATTAAATGAAAAAGAGTTAGTTGCAGCCCTCTGCACAAATTACTACCCAGTGAATGCAGAATAACGCATTATAAGTAGTACTTTATTCTATTTATTGTACAGGTATTGATGTGTGCTGGATTTGTTCTATTTTGGAAACACTGCCATGGTAACTAGTCTCTGCTGACAGAGGCTCTATGTCAGAGTTGCAGGGGAAGACGCAGGAGCTCAACTTTGCGTAGCTGCCGAGAAGAAGGCTGCCAGCCCCAGCCTCACCAAGGTGGCAGCAGAAGTCAAGCCGGTGTGCCCGTGTCCCCTCGAGCACGCTGCTCGCTGGGGGACTGGTGAGGGGAGAAGGGGGGCAGCCAGTGCTGCCCATTCCTGACGCAGAGCTCCACAAATCTTAGCTGTGTTGCTTTTACGAGGCTGCAGCTGCCCATAGAGGTTTAATCACTCTTTGAAGAGGAGAAGAACAGTATTAAATCAGCTTAAATTAACAGTGCTATTTCAGTGCCATCGATACTACCTCAGCTGGAGAAGCAGTCAGAGAGAGGTGCGTAAGAGCAGCCAGGCTCTGCTGCCTTTGCTGCTGCTGCCTTTGCTTCACAGCCGGCAGTTTGTGTGATGGCTTCACTGCTTTTCTGAGATATTGAATGATGTTTAAGGCTTTCTGGGCTGCCATGGCACCCTTTCACCACCCTAAGCCCCCTTCTCCTCATCCCCCTTCTCTCTCTGTGTTCAGCCTTGGTGGGGTCTCTGTGAGACAAGTTGCAGCCACCACAGCAGCAGAGCTCGATCACTGCACAGGTCTCGAGAGACATCCCCATTCCCATGTGTGGCTGCTTGGCGTTTTTGCTGTTCTCAGCTCTACAGCTATGTGCTGCTGATTTTGGTGAGGCTGGTTGGTGCTGTGCTCTTGAAAATGAGAGTTTTCCTAAACATCAGTGGCATTTCCATCTTTTTAAGCAAAAGCTCGGCTTTCTCCTATACAAGCTGACAGCCTGATGTACTTCACTCTGGCGCTTCAAAGCCATGTTTGAACCCTATTCCAAGTGATGTATACAAGTAGATTTTAGCAGTGAGTCTGAAAACAACCTCTAAGCAACCTGCATCCTGCTATGAATGTGCCCCTCGGTTCTGCACTCCTGGGACAACGCCGTGACCAGGGGTTGCTCTACTGGTCCCTACTTGGGTGCCCCGTGCTGATGCAGAGCCAAGGAACACTGCAACGGCTTGCAAAGCACGGAGCCCTTGCCAGAGTGATTAATCTCCCACTGGTGAAAAGAAGCTGACAGCATCTACTGCCAATAGGTGTTATTTTAAGCAGGCAAAGTGCATATTTGCTTAGTGGCCTCTGTGGTTTTGGAGGCACCCTGTTTACTTCCCATCTGCTTTTGCTCATTTTAGCCTCTTTAGGTTGCCGCTGCTAATGACATTTGTCAACGTAACTCTCCAAATCACGAAGCAGTGGGAAGAAACTTAAATGGAAAGGGATGACCTGTGTTTACAACGGGTTATTTGCAGAGACTTTTCTTCTTACGTAACGGCTTGGAAAAGAAAAAAAAAAGAAAAAAAAAAAAAAGAAAAAAAGGGAAGACAGGCAGACACGCTCTCCTGCAACGGAGGAGGAGGGGAGCAGGAGTACGAGATCCATATGTTCGTCCTGCTTCGTCTCGGAGAGACTTGCAGCTTTGGGTTGTGATTTTCTGAAGTGTTAATTATAGGAGCCAGGGATGTCAGCAGTGCTCTTAATAGAATAACTTAAGTGCCCGGAGGAAGGGAAATAAAAATAAAAATTACGGGTTGAGTAAAGCAATAAAAATAAATAAATAAGTTCCGGCTTTGGAAACCGCGTCCGTGGGAGCAGAATGCGCGGATGCCTCCCGGCCACCCGCCCGCGCCGCTGGGCGCCCGCTCCGGATCTCGCTCCGCTCCTGGGTTGCTAGGAGACCACAGGGCCGCCCCGGCTCTGCCAGTGTGTGCCATTCCCAAAGGAGCAGGGAGGAAGGGGCTGGGCACCCTCCGGGGAGCCCGTGTGTGAGGAACGGGGCCTTGGGGGTGCRCGTGTGTCCTACGGGGCCTCTAGCACAGGCCCCATGCCCCCAGGGTGTAGCCATAGTGCCTGCAGATACCTTGGCCAATGGGGGGTTTTGCCCAGGGAAGCAGAACCGGGGCAGACGCTCCAGCATTTGCTCTCAAGCCCGCTCAGGCAGTAAAGCCGTGCTGCCAAGGGCTTTGTCCACCGCCACGCGGAGCCTGGGAGCAGACGGGTGTTTTTGCTGGAGTGAAAAATGGGTGATTTCCCATGGCTTTCCTGGCTCGCCCGAGGGACGGGGCGCCCAGTGCWGCTTGCGCAGGGAGCCTGTCCCCTGCCGTGGGGAAAGCACGGCCCTGCCCTCCCCACTGCCAGCGTCTCCCTCAAGACCGTGCAGTCAGCCATCACGGAGCATGGCGGGCACGGAGCAGAGCRAGGCCCTGGCCGCTCGCCGCTGCGCAGGGACGGCACTGCTTSCCGGGGCCGCAGGCGGCCTGAGCATCCGCCGCTCCGCTCGGTGCACGGCTCCTGCCGCTTGGAGCCGGGCACCAAGGAGAAGGAGCACTTACCTGTGTGAAACCAGCTGGCAAGGCAACTGCGGCTCCCAGGCCCAGTCCAAAAGCTCTCCCTGGTAGTGTATGCTGGAGAAAAGGTTTCATTTTAAAATACTGCCCAGGATTAAGGCTATTAGCATGGTCAGAAGGGCATAAAGAAGGGTACCCTGGTGCTCTGCAGATGAGCTGGTTTTGCTCCTGTGATAAGTCAAGTAGCAGCAAAACTTGCAAATTGCTTTCACCCTGCAAGACAGAAGGTGCTAAACAACTCTCCACATCCCTGCCCCTGCCACTGGGTAACTGGCTTTCCAGAAGTGTGAATCCAGCCCTGGGAATCTCCCATGTCAATAGTCCTGTTGTTTGCTGACCTCAGGTGAATCACCTGTTTATTCCCAACAACTGGACTGCTTGGTAGGACCAGATCAAGTAACCACGGAGCCTGCACTGTTCCTGCTGTCAAAACCTAAAGAGTAATAGCAGCACTGCTCTTTATGTATTTAACAAGCTGTTCAAGAAAAAAATATAYGTGTATGTGTATACCTAATCTATGTGTATACACATACATATATATGTGTGTGAAGGTATATATACATACAACACAACAATAGAGGTGCACATCTGGACCTTCCTAGAGCACAGCAGTCATTGTACAGAAAGACACCACTACTAGGCTTAGAAATATCTTTGTCTGTACCAAAAAAAAAGTTCCCAAATGTATGTAATTAACTTGTCATGTGTCTGTTATTTGTTTTTAAGCTCATACTGGGACAGCAAAAAGAGACACATTATAGTATTCACATCATATTTAAACAAAGCCCTGTTCATTTACTCTCTGATCTTTTCCCATCCATCTCTTCTGTTCCTTGCAGCCATTCAGCACAGATATCTGACCGAAAGAGCACAACCAGAATATCCTTCTGTTTTCAGCACTATTGAAAGTCTTTGACCTGGACTGTGTTTTAGTTCAAATTTTGACCATTTATTTGCAATTCTTTTTGTGGTGCTACCTATTTTCCTGCAGTGTGTCTACCAAGTAAGGCAATTGTTTTTTCACACCTATGTTTTATTCATTTCAGGGACTTTTCAATTTTTTTTTTACTCATTGCATCATGGATAAAAATAGAGCCAACCCCTATGCTTTCTGATCCCTCAAAAGCTGAGAGTTGCTGCAGGAACACCATATGTGCTGTGCAGATCAAACCATAGTCAAGCGGTTGAGTGCACGGTCTTTAGCATGGGACCATGTTGGGAAACTCTTTGAGTAATCACTTCAAATGCTCTTCTTTTGCATGAAGCCCTCTCTCTCTGAACCTGATGCTTAACAAAAATAATAAAGCAGCCTGTGAGCTGGATTATTGGAATCTGCCTGATCCTGTCCCCTGATATCCAAGAGTTCTTTTGTCCTTTTCAGGACCATCATTATTCCTTGCAGTGTAAACTTTCTCACTGATGTGGAAATAAATTAATAGGCATTAATTTATGGCTAAATAGAAATAGCCATTTAAATATGCTAATTGGAGGAATCAACAGGCAGTGTGAATCACTTTGAAAATAACACAGTGATTTGATGCTGTTATTAGTCAGAGCAGGCCAACCTGGGCACAAGTCACAGGGCAGCAGGGGAGGAGAAACCCTAGAAGTGCAGTTTGGCCAAGAGCTGGACTCGGTACAATGCYGTAAAATACTGGTGGTACTGTGAGGCCATCGAGCCCCTCTGGGAGGGCGRGTGCTAATGGGTGAGTACTCCACCATCATACAGCATGACGCACAGTTCCTGCATGTGGAGGCCTTAAAAATCCCCTGGGAAAGAGCAAAGTGGTGAGGAGCTGGGGCAGCCAGGCCCTGCTCATGCAGGCTCAGTGCTGCGGGTATCCACAGGCAGTGAGCCTCCCGCCTCTGCCAAAGGTGCTTCATTGCAACTGATGGACAGCAGCGAGGTGTTTCATTTCAGCATGGCAACAAAATCCATCAGCTCTGACAGTGATCCAGCTTACCAAAGGCAATAAGGCAGTTTTCACTAGATGAACATAAGCTGCCAACAGAACTTTTTTACTTAACCTTTTTCCAAGGTTATTTTCATAGTTTCAAACTCTATGCCGAGGCATCTTCTCAGAAGATCATTTCCCTTCAACCTTTTGAATATCTATAGGCAGCTTCTCTAAACAACTCGGCATGATCTCTTGACAGAGAGGCAGCCAAAGGCATAAGGTGGTTCTCATACTGTCTTGCTCCAGCCTTGAAGAGTTTGCTTGAAATCAAGAGCTCATAGAAGGATGCTCATAGAAGGATGGTTAATCAACGTGATGAAGCTATGTTGGATGTCCAGGCACTCTATGCTCTGAATGTTAACAGTGATGTTCCTCAAGCACTTGGAATTAATGCTGATTTACTCACTATATATTAATTCTGGACCAGGAGTTAAAAAGAACTGCCCTACACTCTACTACATTACTAATGGCATAGTGGTTTGAGAGAGACGTTTTGAATAAAAAAGCAACAAAAACAAAACCCAGAAAGCTATTTGCAGATAGCATTAACACATTTCTTGAGGGATTGTTTGTGCTAGAAGATAAATATGTATATTGCTCCTCAAATGAGTAAGCATTCAAATAGCATTTCTTATTTCTGAGATTCTTCTTTCCTCACCTAGTTCAGTCACCTGGCTTTTACTCAAGGTTTTAGGATGAAATATATCATGTTCTTAAGTATACTAAACTCTCCTTTAATTTCAGTCATTTCAAAAGGAATGGAGCTAAACAAAGGCATTCAAACAAAGGAAAATAGCACACAACACTTATGAAAAACGCATATTTTTTAAAGTAATCATTGTATTTTTCTTTTGGATGACATTGTTTATTGTAAGACATCATTTTTATTAAATACACTGTAATACAAGAGACTTTCCATGTCATGTCGAGAGAAGCTGGTCACATGATTCACAAACAAAACTTTTAACACTGATACCTAGGCATCACTTTAAAATCAGCCAAGATGCAATGAAAGTTTTAAAGCAATGACTGCTATAACAAACTGCAAAACAAGAACCACTAAATATCTGCACGGAGACATCACATTTAAAAATAAATAAAATAAATAAATAAATAAATAAATAACAGAAAAAAAAAAAAGAAAGGCGAAAGATAGCTCTAAACACCAGGTCACAGTTTGGTGACAATATAGAGATTTATACGTAGGTATCTCCCTTTCTCTATATCAGATGACAAAAAGAGATATCTAGAAATATATACATACATAAAGTATAGGTTGAGAGCAGGGCTGGGACAAATATTTCATAATTAATTGGTTCTCTCTCTATTGGTGATATAATTAAACATCAATGTTGAATTAAATTACTTGTATAAAACATTCTTAGCTGCTTTTCTTTAAGATACAGAAAGATAAATATAAGCTGCAAGATATAGGCCTCTAGAAAGATTTGAATTGATCTCTGTTTTCTTACGTTTTCCTATCAATCAGCCTCACTACAAGCAGCTTCTATTATCCTTGCCCRAAGTAGTTAGTGTTTATAAAATACCAGCTGGTCGTCATGCAGAACCTTCTACAAGCAAACAAAAAAACCCCATAGACCTGGTCTAGAATGCATAGACGGTAAAATAATACACCCATCATTTCCCATTTCTTCTCCTGAGACGTATACTTAAAAGATGGCAAAATAGTCACTTGGTTGCTGTTGTGAAATTCACAGTGTTTTCCCTGCAACATGTAGACTTTTTTTTTTTTTTTGCTTCATATTTGTGATGAATGTAACAAAATAAACCCAAAGTACACCCCCCAAAGAAAAGTATTTTAACTAAGGCTCTTCAAGGACCTCTTGATTCAAAGCAGCAATGTTTCATCCCAGCCCTGACAACAAGAAAATACAACTTCCTGTGCTATTAAAACCTTCATCTTTGATTAGAAATCCCCATCTCTTCCCCAGCCCCTCCCCAGTCCCCTCTCTCACATTTTATAGCAGTATTTGAAATTCATTTACAGGCTGTAACAACCCAGAGACCACATATGCCAACATATGCACTGTATCTTAGTCATCCAGTGACCTGACCATTTTACTGGGTTATTTATTTCTTTTTTTTTTTT
>NW_020454461.1:37434-230768 GCF_003342845.1 Nothoprocta perdicaria
AGGGAGGGAAGAAAAGGAGAAGAAAGAAAGAAAATTATTTATCAAATTGTAGACAATATATATATTGATGTACAAATCAAAATAAATTAAATCCTTTTAAAAAGGGTACACTCTATCATGCATCATGGGGTACTGCTACTTTACAAATATCTGTTCTACACAGTACTGAGTTCTGCAGATTTATGGAGGGTGAAGGACAAAATGTGGCAAATGCTGCTATTATTACTGCTGAATTTTGGTGTTCTCACCACTGTCCTACAAGTTGTGTTGCAGTCTGAACAGTCCAGCTCATTCTTGGAATTTTTTGTTACCGCAGATGAGTATAAAATGCTAACAGAGCTGCACTGTTATTCCAGGACAATAAAACAATAGCACAAATCCAAAAATGATGGTAAATCATACTCTGCTTTTGGAGCTAGATGCTAATCTGTTCATTTCCTTGTGAGAAATCAACAAGTGATATAGGAATGGTAAATCATTTTTATGCAATCAGTTAGGGGAAAAAAAGTGCTTGTCATTGTATCTCTGACATTCTAGCACTTCCTCTGCTGCACACCAGTTAAAAAGTTGAGTCTTAAAAACATAGAAAAAGAAACATCAAAAGAAAAAAAAATGGTTTTGGTTACTCAGCAGACTTTTATCAATTTATTAATAGCACTCTATTCTAATTATCATTTGTAATCACATAGGTGTATGTAAATTTATACATATACACACAGCTCATAATGTGCATGCATGTCTGCACATATATAAATAAAATACAACAGACATACGCATACATGTATATGCTATGTGTGTGTATATATATATGCCATATGTAAACACACATATATAATATATATTATATATATGATCAGTTTATAGCATAGCCCAGACTTTTTAAATGAGCTTGATTGTCATATTTACTCAGTGTACATGATTTAGCTGACAGTGCAAGCATGATGAATGTGCACATATACTCACCCCATACTGTGATTTTAGCACATTTCTTCTTCTTTACTCATTTTGCTACACTTACCCACTTTTTCATGAATAAACGCAAAACATGTATAGCTATAGTTAACAGCTTGTCTACTCTGATTATACATTTTACGCACTATCAAGAACATTTATGATATAGGTCAAGGTTATCCATACCAGTGGCTCTGAAGAACATTTGGTCCTTTAGAAGTTTAACATACTGCTATGTTATTGCACAATGCATTGCAACACTATTTATTTTCTGAAATAACTCTAAGAGTCTCACTAGTGAATCAAAAAGAAGATGCCTCTAAGTACAAATTCAGGGTCTTGTTGGTTTGTTGTTGGTTTTCTTTTCTTTTTTTTTTTTTTTTTGGTATACATTCTTTCAATGCTTGCAAAACCCACCTGGTTGCTTTCAGGCTAGAGCCTGCTTTCCAAGAGAAGAGCATCTCAGATGCTTTTTTCTAAAGCTTCTAAGGAACTAAGAGAGAATGCATCAGGCAGAAGCTTCCCTTACCAACACCTGGAATCCTTTCCCATCATACAGCCTCGGCAGGCTCTGACATCTTCCTTCTCCCCCTTCTGTTATATTGAAAATGGACTTCAAAATCCTTCAAAAGCAAAATTCAGATTCTCAAGCAGATAGATTTCACTGGATGCTCATCATTATCCAACATTCACTGTGAACTTACAAGACATTCTAGATAAAATCTTAAGGCCCATTTTGTAGGAATCTTCCTCTGGCTTTTTCAGTGTTTCCAGTTCAGCAGAAGATAAGAAATAACACCTAGTTTATTAAAGAATACTGAGTATGGCTTTATAGTTACACTGTCATGTTTATTTGTAATGCTGTCTTTTCAATGACATTGAGAAGGGTAAAACTCCATCACTGTCCAGTAAACTTTTCTTTCAAAAATGTTCAAAATCTTTACTACTACTTCRAAAAGTTTCTGAAGAAAAAAACTAAAGTGCCTCAATGAATAATATATGCAAGCAAATCATGTATTAAAAATGTTATGGAAACACTTACAAAAATAAAATGCTTAATTTATTAAATAAAATACCCCTAACACATAGATGAAGGACTATTTTGATCTTGCTCATATTATTAAGAAGAAATAAATAAGAAAAAGAAAAGAAAGATAACTTCTTTTTTGCAATAATGCCCCCTCACAGAGGGAGGCCAAAGTCTTGAGAAATAGGTTATGGTAGGTTTTTGTTTGTAAGAATTCATATTAGAAATAATCCTAAGTCTAAATTGGAAATCTTCAACCTCCGGTTTGAAAAAAAAACAAATATGCCCATGCAGTTGTCATCAACAAAGTGGCCATGCAAATGCTGTACACGTACAATGCCCATCCAAACAAAAAGAAATAATTTAAGATTAAGTGGATGCTGAGAATGACAGTACTGGCACTGATACGAATGTGGTGCTGAGCTCAGGGTGTGTGCTCTCTGAATAGTAAGCCATAACCTCAGAGTCACATTTGTTTTCTCCAGGGATCCCACTGTTCTCTGTCATGGCTCAAACATAACCAGCAATCTCCGTGTTTTACATTACTCATGTAATATCAGCCTATTGTATCTGTAACATTGTAAAGGCATTTAAACACAGCTAATGTCCTCCATTAGCTCCATTTAATGAAATATAAGTTATACCATTATGAGTTTGCTATGCCTAATAGGGTGTACTACAAGATGAATGACAGTTTCTGCACAAAGGGCATTAGTCAATGAAGACCATGCACAGTTTTGGCTGCATGGTTGAAAACAAAAAAAAAAAAAAGTTTTGAGGAATTAAGGAATATGCTCCTGGACAAGCACAGTATAGGATACACCTACCCCAGAATCAAGAGCTTGCCCTATCTTATCAAAACCGTTATTTCAACACTTGATCCTGAAATTAATATTGTACAGTATTAAGCCTAGCTTCAACCTTTATTACCAAAGATGAGCTGGAAAACATTTTTATACCAGTGGCATGACAATATCCTACCAGAAGACAAAATGGGCATGGGTTTAGTTTATCATGATGTACCACAATTGTGTGCGCTGCAAGCAGCATCTTTTTATCTTTTACCATAGACTTGTATCTGTTAATGAAAAGTGCTGGCCAAGCATCTCCTTGAACAATCTCTCCAGGAAAGTGCTAAACTCCCTCTTGCTTCCATCAAATCATTTCAGTGTTTTTTTTTTTTTAGTGGAGTTGGATGCCATCTGATCCCATAGTTTCTCCAGACAGTGCATCTCAAAATGCTGTTTTTTTTTTCGCCATTTGGCGTTATCCCCACAAGAAATAAGCTTCATGTAGACAACAGTAGGCTTCTTTGTCCACCCACATGCTGAAGCAAAAAAATTGAGGTGAATCCATAGAAACTCCCAGTTTCTGTACAGCAGAAATCACAAAGTTCGAGTCAAATATATTTTTCCCTTTTTTTCATCCACATCAAAGGCATGAATACAACAAGGCATTGTTAGTTGTGGTGGGCAAACTGGAGAGTCTGCTGATATAACAGATCAGGTTTTTAAGGCCTTTGTCTATGCAGAGTTACAATAATGCAGAAGCCAAACTGTTTAGAAAGAGAGGAGAGAGAAAGAATGATAGAAACTGAAAGATAGAGAGAGAGAGAGAGAGAGAGAGAAGAAATATGTCTTAATAATGTCTTAAAAGTCAATACTGTGTCTACAGATGGAGAAGTGCACATTGCTTGCCCTTTGAAAGCTTCTCCACAACTTTGTCATTAATACTGTCAAAGTTAAGAACACATTTTAATGGAGTTCAGCGGCAGTTGAACACATTCATTCACGCAGCCCATAAGAAGAAATGCTAGGAGGCATTAGCCTAAAATATCCAGGTAGACTGGAGATGCCTTGGCCAAGTTCTGGAGGAGGGAATGGATTTCTTTGATGTTGAGCCTCATGTGAGGCTCTCGTTGCCAACAACCCAGCATCAAGTCATACACTTCCTTGGGGCATGTGCGAGGTCGCTGCAGGACTCGGCCCTGAGTGATGCACTCAATCACCTATGAAAAAAATCACAAAGAAAGGATCAGTGTGATTGTGCAAACTACATGGGACTCACCTAAAGAAGAGTTAGCTGCTCACGGCAGTCTCAAGAAATCTCCAGATTCTTTCAATTTATTAAAGACTGGTTTAGGACAACCACTTTACAACAATAACAYGTCCTGTTATGTAACAGAAATCACCCAGAGCCAGTTCAGGAAACAGGTAAGCTCTTTTCCATTGCCAACAGAAGAAGCCACATCCCAACTTGCTCCAATTGTACTTAAATAAATGTTATCCTTCTACCTTAAGGGAGAAAAGAATGAATCAGGTCAACTTCAACCACAGTGTTCAAGACAGTGCCATAAATACTTGGGAACAGAGTTACTGTTTTGACTAGATATATTTCTATCCCTTCCATGAGGAAGCCATACCATCAACTAAAATGCCACCCTTCCTCATACACACCTCATTGTTTGAGAGCTGATACCATGGCTGCTTGCCATAGGTAAAGATTTCCCATAGAACAACCCCCAGGCTCCAGACGTCACTTTCTGTGGTAAACTTCCTGTACATGATACTCTCTGGAGGCATCCAACGAATGGGCAGCATGGTGTGGCCCCCAACCTGAGAAAGACAAAAGGAAGAGTCAGAAGTAATTTCTCTACACTCTCAAAAGGAGAGTCGTGATGCAATCAAGATGCTAAACCAGAGAATACTAAACTTTTCCTTTTTGCCATTCACCTAAGCCTGTAAGAAGCAGTAAGCTATGATCTCAACTTCTCTGTTCCAGAGTAGCCATTATTAGCATGGCAGATTTCTCAACACARTCTCTTAAGGAATTGTTTCTGAAGAACATTTCTAATATTTATTTGGCACTCTCTAATCAAGGAAATGAACAAACTGAATAAAATTATTGATTAACCAAACCTGTTAATCCATTTTAAATTAGGCTGATTTTACTCTCTATTTTATAAGCAAGGAGACTGTGAAGATGCAGGTAATGAAATCTCCAATGACGTTTCTCCTAGAAACTCTGTGATTTCAACTGAGATGCATGAAGACACAGTGCTCTGATGGTATGACACCATAGGATCAGAATCTATGGTTTAACAGCTTACTTTGAATGGATAAAAAGCAATGTTATGGCCTTTACATATGTAATCAATGCCTCAAATTATTTTGTTACTTTAACTACCCAACCCTATACAACTTCACAGAAAATTCAGCCCATTAGATACAGTCACCTGATAATAAATAACTTTTAAGATGTAGACTACAGAGCCAAATCAACATAAGCTGAATTCCCTAGGAATCTGTCCTTGAATGAGTGACTTTGTGAAAGTCTATAACCTACTAATTTTCTTCAAAATGCTACATTTTTAAAAAACTGAGTTACTTAACATTAATTTCCTAAATTTCCTTCCTTTTATTTCCATTTCCTAAATGATTTGTTTTTCCCGGTATGTCAAACTGTGGATCGATCAATGAATAAATTAAAGACTTCTAAAACAGTGTTACCACATGAGCTACTGTGACACAGATATACAGATATTCTAGGTAGTTCTGCATTAAGGCAGCTATGAATATCCAAGGAATGAGAAAAAAAAAAAAAAGAAAGCTTTTTCATGGACATCTAATTTTTGATTAACTCTCTTTTTTGTCTGAAAATGTATTTAGTTATGAAACAACATTTGCACTTTCAAGATTCTGTCAATTCAAAGTATCATTTCTCCTGTGGGACCTTACATATGTTGTTATAAATTAGACTCTCCTTGTTCTAATGTTGCAACAACAAATGGAAGGAAAATCCAATAGAGGTTCAGTCAGGGTTCACTGTATTTCTGAATCACTCAGAACATCCATTTCCAGCTATTTGTCAGGAACTCAACATTAGCACAGCCTACCAAAATTATACAGCTATAGCTGTTAGCACTCAACCCTGTTCCATACTCTGCCGCCACAACATTCACTACTGATTGCACCAAAATTGAAAAAGATACTAAAACTTTCATAGATATGGTCTATTACAAGGCGCATCTCCTCCTGCCCCTACCTGTGATGCCTTGTGAGTGAGTTAGRGATATTTTTGTCTAAGATAGTGACTGAAAAGCAGGACTCCAAATTTTAAGTCCTGGCTACTCTCCATGCCTCTGTTTACTTGTCCATCAGGCAGAAGAGCTGCAAGGCTCCATTCAGCAGATTTTTTAATGACTGAGAAGTCAAGCAGAAGGAACAAAAGAGTTTGAAGTAACGTATCAATATGCTGTGATACAAACTATGTTTTATTTTGCCACTTCACCATAAACTAAATGGAACATGGCAACCAAATGGCTCCATATCACCACTGTTACTCCCTGCTCAAGTGGTATTTCATTAGAAAGTCAGAAAAGTTAGTCCCTTAGAAACATGCAGCCACAAACACCCGGCCAAAGGGCAAGTGCCATTAAAAGGTGATTAGTGATGAGAGACTTCTGAGCTCATCAAATATTAATATRGCTCTTAGATCTGCTCATCATATAGCCTCCACAATTGGTTTTTTTCAGCAATTTCTTTGAGTCATTCCTTAAAAATTAATGAAAGCTATAAACAAAAAAAGTATGTCTCTATTTTCTCTTATTTGTCACATCCTACATTAGCAGATTTTAAGAAAGCAATTAAAAAAAAGTCCAAATCCTCCTTTCCCATAGTTCCTTGCTATAGAACCATAGCGTAGTTGTGGTAGGGCTGTGTGCTGAATTTTCAGTGTCATTTGATAAAACAAATATCCCTGGAGCAATGATGATAAATGACTGCCAATTGATAGATGTTGCAATGAACAGACCTAGTTGTCTGTCTCTGCAGTCACAGCAAGACTGACTCATCGCTACCGACACTTACCAAGAACTTGATTTACAGATAAGCACACACCACAGAGCTTTTTGGCATTCTTCATGAGGCTGCACAACAGCCAGATATGGAGTCCTTTTTTGATCTTCAGGTAGAAGACTTTACTGGGCAGACTATCAAGCTGGGATTGAGAAGTCTTGACGTCTATCCAGCTCTACCACTGCTCTTCTCTATCACTTTAGATAAACTACTTCTAATGCCTTAGAGTCTTCGGGGAAATAAAATTCAGCCTCTTGGCAAAATAAAAGGTGTTAGCATCAATAAAAGGTGTTAGCTATGATTATAAAGGGTCTTCTCCTTGCCTGACTGTATTGCAGTGGGAACAGATGTGAAACATTTGGCATTATCTGTGGTGGGCTGAGCATCTTCCAKTCTACCGGGTTCGAGAGCAACTTTAACTGTGATCTCAGTTCAGCTACATCAAAAACACAGGCCAAGGTCTGGCTAAAGGCACTTTCCCTAAGTGCACACTTCTTTCTCTGCTAGCAATCAGTGGTCATGGAGTCAACAATTACTCAGCCCTGAAATGCACTGAGGGCAGTGTTAGGTACAAGCTTAAAGTGAAGCATGTGCTTCAGTGCTTTCTTGAACTGAAGCCTTGACATCACAGTTCTCGGGATGTCTGAGGCAAATCACCAGCCAGCTGTGAAGCTCCTTTTGTCCTTGTGGCAGTGATGAGCCCAAGGACTCACTGCTGTGTCGCAAGAGCACTGAGCTGCGGTAGAGAGCATTTTTGCTAATGTTCCCAAGGTCATAGCAAAGTTAAGGGGAAGTTCTGAAGCAGACTCAATGAAGGGAAAGATGAGTATATGGACCAAAATACTGGAAAGGTGCTCAGTGCTGCAGGGGAAACTCTCTTCTCGTATGTTATTAAGAAATATAAAAGGACTCTACTGCTTTCAGGTATTATGGGTACACTGTAGAATCAGTTACCTGGTACATTACACTGTAATTAAAGTGTTGCTTGATACACACCTTTTTCAATATGTTCATGAGCTTAGCAGACTACTATTGCAGGTAAACAACACCTTTAATATTAAATCTAGCTAAAGTTATGACAGGTTCAAAAGTATTACATATTTAACTTAATGAGATATCACTTTAAAATCTGCGTTGTAGCAGTAGTCAGGCTGCAAAAAAGACGATTTTATAGATACAAATTATGATATATTTTTTCTGGTATTTACTTGAGGGCAATTTCTTTATGGTGGGTCATTTTTATTTGGCATTGCACTTCTGTAGATCTTTGCAGTGGCTTAGGTACTTCCAAATGTCATTTTATGCAAGCAAGCACTCCCTAGCCCTGCTTTACATTGTTTGCTAGCAACATTGGGCTAGAATCTAAAGCAGAAAGCTTGGTGAATTAGCTTCTGCAATGTGCACACTATCCACAGGGAGGAGACTTCTGTGCCAGATCTCTGAACAATGATGCTGCTCTCCAAAGACACAGTTTGAAAGGGAAACTGCCACTCTGTTCCACATATGAAATGTTGTTACATTTTTGACAATGCAATGTCATTCCACTTGTCACCACTTTCAGCAGTCATCTTTTAAATAAATTTAGCACTTTTGAAAGGTGCCAGGTAACCAGACCTTGAACATTTCCTTTGTCTATTTGAGAACATCAAGTTTAAAGGATCATGGTGTACATATCATGCCTTAGCTTTGAGGCCGGAGAGTCTAATTCTTTCTTAAAGACTTTGCTAAAGTTTATTCAGCTTCTCTCTTCAGATGATCCTTATTGTGATTTGTGGACAGTGGCAAAATGATGGAGCTTGTCCACTGCAGAATTTTCTATACTAAGACGTAAAGCAGGCCTGTAGTACAAAAAACCATTGACAGAGTTTTTTGGGTCTTTTTGCAGCCATGAGTTTGCGCCCATCCATATGTACATTAAGGGTAAACCCAACTTCGTATCACCTCACAAATACCACCCCAGACATGTGTCCTCAGCTGACTGTCATCAACCTGCAATTTTCCAACATCACTCAAAAATTTATCTGTCGACACTCTGCTTTTGTCAGGCACATTTCCTGCCCAACCACCATGGGAAACCAAAGCCCTGTTGTCTCACAAAACCATCAAGTTTATTCCAGAAATGCTTCTCTACCTGTGGCACATTTGCTCACATTTGTGAGCAAAAAGGATATGCCATTTTGTATGAACAAATTCAGTGCTATGCTTCTGCTGGGAAGATGCTATGAGGAGAATCCTAGTGAAAGTGACCTTCAGAAACACAGAAACAGAAACACGGAAAAAAAATCGGTTCTGTGTGGAGCTCCACAGGTAAGGCACAAACCAAGGCCTGGGAAAGGCCCAAGAAAAAAAGTTGCTAAAGCAGTCCCAAATAATTCACTTGAGGCTTAACCCTCATCTGTGTGCAGCAGGAACAAACAGAGGGCTGGAGGACTCCAGTCTAGTGACATCAGTGGTGAGATCTGGGGATCAATGAGTTTGGCAGAGGGTGTAGGGGCTCAGCAGCAAGGCAGGAGGGTGCTGCAGGGGCTCACCAAAACAGATGGAGCATTTTTTCTTCCTATTTAATGCTGGTGACCATAGGTGTAAAACAGCCACTGCAGCTCTATAGGGAAGTTTATGTCCCACTTGCTGCTGCACAGGTGCCTTTCTCACATCTTCATGAGATAAGGAACATCCCTAGTAGCATCCACCAAAGGGACTGATGCACTGAAATATCAAGATGTTCTGCACTTTCCTTATATACTCCTAGGGAAGCCAGCAAATCCAACCAATAGCTCTCAGAAAATCCAACCAATAGCTCTCAGACATCATATTAGATAATTTAGTGTTTCTCATCTACACCCTTAAGCAGCTAGTTACTCTGACTTCAAGCAGGAAAGAAGTACAGCTACCAACTGCACAATCTTGGAAAAGAGATGTCTTCATTTATGTTCACAGTTCCTGAGTTACCATGATTCCAGCAGTACAGCATTGTAATAACATGGCATAATGTTTCATATATTCTTGAAAGACTAGTAAAGCTTTTTTTGCTAGTAGAATAAAAGTAATCTTGATGAAAGTTTACTTGGTGAGACGAATAAACCTGAATAAGTAAGTCCTGAGTTTCAGCCCCAGTCCTGCCCAATGCTCTGTCTGGCTTGAGTGCGTTATCTCTACAGAGCCTGGTGGACCTGCAGCTCCGCCCAAGGACAGCTCTTCTGCATTTCAGGCAGTTCAGCACATGCTTCAATTAACATTCATGTGATAAATGTATATGCAGTCTTTTGATTTAGCTGGATAATAGCTTTTTAAACCTTGACCAAGCTTCACCTGTTGATTCCTTTATTCATCTACTTCAATAATACATCTTGTATATGTGGGAGATTACAGAAGTTCACTGTTTATCTTTTGGTCTTGCGAGTTATTCCCTTATCTTAGGTTTATATAACTACAGAGAAACATTCTCTGCAAAGACTATCATGTCTTATTGCTAAATCTGAAAGCGTCTCTTTCTCTTTGTGAACATATGCTCTTTCTTCCTCATAAAATGCTGGCAAATGTTTCTCTCAGCACAAAAAATATATGTCAATAATTACTATTTTCAGTTTTTCCATGCAAACGGTCTTTCAGACAAAGACAAATTCTCCTCTAAAAATATCATTAATCCTACCCTGCTCAATTGCAGAAAAAACGTATTCTATTTTCACAGTCTCAGTCTGGGTAACAAGCCATATCATTCTAGCATCTAAGGTTACTAAATTATGATATAAACTGGATTATTTGCCAATAACAAAAGATATGACCTTTCACTTTCATTTTAACCATATTTTAGCTCATCTTTATTCAAGAGGGACTCATGTCTTAAGTTTTTATCCTAACATTCTAATTTGTCTTCACAAAATCACAGAATGGTTGAGGTTGGAAGGGATCTCTAGAGATCATCTAGTCCAAACTCCCCTTGCTCAAGCTGGGACACCTACAGCACATGGCACAGGGTTGCATCCAGACGGATTTTGAAGATATCCAAAGGAGACTCCACAACCTCTCTGGGCAGCCTGTTCCAGGGTTCTGACACCCTCACAGGAAAGAAGTTCTTTCTCATATGGAGATGGAACTTCCTGTGTTTTAATTCATACCCATTATCCTTTGTTTAGTTGCTGGTCAACACCAAGAAGAATTTGGCCCCATTCTCTTTACATTTTCCCTCAGGTATTTATATATATATTGGTAAGACACCCTCTCAATCTTCTCTTCTCCAGAGAAAACAGGCACAGCTCACTTAGTCTTTCTTCATAAGATAGATGCTGTAGGCCCTTAATGATCTTCGTCCCTCTGTGCTGGCCCCTCTCTAGAAGCTCCACATCCCTCTTGTCCTGGGGAGCCCAGAGCTGCCCCCAATGCTCCAGGTTTGGCCTCCCCAGAGCTGAGCAGAGGGGCAGGATCCCCTCCCTGCCCCTGCTGCCAACATCCTCCTGATGCAGCCAGGAKCCCATTGGCCTTCTTGGCCACGAGGGCACTGCTGCCTCATGGGTAACTTGGTGTCCACCAGGACTCCCAGGTCCCTCTCCGTGGAGCTGCTCTCCAGCAGGTCGACCCCTAATCTGTGCTGGTGCCTGGGGTTATTCCTCCCCAGGTGCAGGACCTGGCACTTGTCAACCTCATGAGGTTCCTCTCTGCCCAACTCTCCAGCCTGTCCAGGTCCCTCTGGATGGCAGCACAGCCCTCCGGAGTGTCGGCCACTCCACCCAGTTTGGTGTCATCTGCAAACTTGCTCAGGGTGCACTCCGTGCCCTCGTCCAGGTCATTGATGAACAGGTTGAACAGCACTGGGCCCAGCACTGGCCCCAGGGGGACACCACCAGCCACAAACCTCCAGCCAGACTTAGCACCATTTATCACAACCCCAGTATCACAATCCTGATATCACAACCTTGTCTTCTCAGAAAAGTGAAATAATGTCTAGAACATTTATTTAACTATAATTTCTTTATTTGTACTGCATCAGTTCAATATCATATGTCAACACTCCGTCACTGGAGATAATTTTTTCTCATCAGTTTCTGTGAAACCATAACTGATATAGGGAATACAAATAAAGAGTACTTATGCACAATTTCACATAACACAAAAAAGAGGGCATCAAGTGAAATTAGTAAACTGGAAGTTAATAACAAAAGAAAGAAAGCACTCTGCCCTGTAAGGTACAGCTGCTTGTGGAACTCTGCAATGCTCATGAAGGGCAAGAAACAATTCTCACAAAAGGGTAGAAAGAAGCAGAGACACTACATGCAACTAAAATATCTGAATGATCTATTGAATCTTTCAAAGACCTTTTTAAAATGCTAAGTTGGAAGAATACGGAAGAAAAGAGAAACTATATCTAATGTTCTGCTTTATACAGCACAAGAGCATATAGGGTCTGCCACAAATATAGGATAACTAATACACTGTATTAGATAATGTGCATAGAATTTTATAGCAATAGAATTATGGAGAACTTATTCTTCCAAGAAAGCAAGATGAGGAGAGCTTGAGGTAAGATCAGATAAAGAGTCTGAAAAATATGACATGGTTCACACTTCTGATAGAAAAATTCCATTTTAGAGGCACAGCAGGAAAACTGGCTGAGTGGAAATCTGCAAAATAATAGAGTTCAGTGAGATACTAATCAGGTCTTTGATGCCCTAGGAAGAAGGGCATAGGAATGAGCTCCATTCCTTTAGAATATCATTCTTTTACTTCCAAATGAGAGTAATTTCACAATAAATGTGAATCTAAGTAAAAACAAAAGGAAGTATACTACATAGTTGAAACTCATTTTAATGAGTTCGATCAACACCTAGATTTGTTTCTGGGGATGGGAATTCTGGACCTTGGTGAAAGAAAAAGATTAGATTAAAATAAACCACAGAAWTTCTGGCACCATAATGACCTCTTGAGCCATGATGACCTCTTCTTTCCAAAATGTCATCTGCCTGTCCTTTCAAAATGCCTGTTAATGTTCCATATCAAGTTATGCTATAACATATGATTACTGATCATTTCAGTGTCGTGATGGCATGTCCTGACATTTAGCTCATGAAAAGTCCTATATTTTGCTTTACAACAAGTGGGCCATTTAGCTCATAAAATTTGCTTTACAACAAGTGGGCACTATATCACTTGTATCCTATTAGCACTTCCACATGAACAGCTAAAGTCTGCTGGTTGTTCCACTAGTTAATAGATAATCAGATGAGCTAAAATCCTTGCAGGTTGTAGAGGAATATGATGCAGAAGAATGTCAAGGAGACGATAGGCAATGGCGATTGGCCAGACTGTTCTGGGGCGCGTTGATCTAACTGCACTATACTCCATGGCTTATGGCCACGTCATGTACACCACATACACAGACTCTGCTAGTTATCATATGTTGCACCACATAATGCTTATGTGCTCTTTACCTTCTATTTTCACCAGTTGAATTGTAATATGGGAAGATCATGTGCTTCATAGCTGTGTAAGAGCATAGGTTCCCCTTTGACTCCCACTCCTATCAACTGAATTCACTAGGAAATCTTTAGTCCGAATCTCAAGTCTGAAAACTATTTTTTGAGTAGTAGGGATCACAACATCTTCCAATATTTCTTTCATGGAACCCCCTTTTTTTTCAGGTTTGCATAATTAGCATTAGGTTACTGTAGCATGTCTGGGTCTATTGGTCATGTCAATTTACATCACAGAAGAAAAAGGGAGGAAAAGGAAAGACCTTCTTTCATAGTTTTACTTCTTCCTTGTGAGCCACAAAAGTGTTTCTATAATGTATACTGCATGGGATCATTACAGTTTTTACTTGGTAGGCCTCAAAGTTCTAGTCCTTTGAATTTTGTTAGACAGCCTCATCTCCCTTCCCTGGGTGGCAAATTTGTCATATGACTTAAAAATACTAATAATAGCAATCTGCCACAAAGAATATGAAGCAAAGAAAAATGAGAGCAGTGTCTTTCGTTCCACAAATTTTTGGAAAATGGGCAAATCTGCTGAATTTCCACATCACATAATTGGGGAGGGAGGAGGTTGTTTTGAGCAGTTAGTGCAAAAGGGMAATAGGGAACTCAGTCATTTTATGTCCTATTTTGGCTGGTTCACAGACCACCTGTATGCCACCAAGTAGATCAGGTCAGACCAAATAAACATCTGTCAATCACAGTCTGCATGAGTTGAGAGACGCCCTCTCTCCAGTGGGAAGCATCAAGAAAGGAGAGCAAGGCTACATGAATGCCAAGACCAGTAACATCCCTATTCCAGAAAAAGCATATTTTGCTCATCTCTGGGCACATTTATCTCTATTTGCCTAAAGAGCAAGGAAGAAAAATGACCACAACCATAACCTTGATCTATCTTCAGGACTTATTTAGAAATGCCTACACTGACAGTGTCTAAACTGTCTATGAACCTACTCAGCCACATGGGCATGGGGCATAGAGGTGAAAACCATATCACTACTCATCCAGATCCTAGTAAACAAGACAATGGTAAGGTGTTCTTTTTCCTCTTCCACAACCATCCAGGTGTTTCTGCTTCTCCCTTTCTCAGGACCATAATTTCTATAAGAAGACTGAAAACATGCCTGAGAAAAATTACCTTAAAATAGCACCAAAAAAAAAAAATCTCAGCTGTTTTCCTTCTCTTAGTTCTAGTTCTCTACTCCTCATTTGCACCATGACATCATTCCATGAGTTGAAACAGGTGCATGCTCTGACACAAGGCATCAAAAACATGCAATGTGATCATCATTAAAGGTACTGATAACTGCTATCACAAAAAAAAAAAAATGTAATTATTGCTTGTGCTTCATTCCTGTGGAGTTAAAAAGATCTACATTGTTCTTATCAAATTCATATGTTGAATTATTCCTAAAGCCATGCTTAAAATATTACTTTTGGATGCAAGAGTCAAAGTGTGGCCCAATGATGAAAATATTTTATAGCTCTTGGCTAAAACTCTGCACTGGTATAAAGCAAGAATGTACACCATCAGAAGGTTTGGCTCCGTGGATTTGAGTTTTGGTCTTGCTTTTTTTTTTTTTTTTATTTCTTTGCAATATCTATTTCTCCCCTCAACACTGCAATTTTCCTTTTGGGAAATGTTGGTCCAGTATAATACTAGAGTCTTGTATTTACAATGTCCCTGAATTTACATGATGGAATTTGTTCAACCACACTGAGATGTAAATTCTGTCTGTAATGTCAAAGTAGCTTCCCACCTCTAAAATGAGACAAGATAGTCTTGTTTTGCAAGCATCWGCAGAAAGTGTCAATCCCTCAAAATTTCCTTGTGTATATCCATTCCCTGATGACATGCAATCAAGTTTGCCTCCCTGAAAAAAAAGCCCTTTGAACTTTTTTACTACCAACAAATCCCAGGTAACAGACTAAGATCACACACAATTTAGAAGGATTTAGGACTCTGGAAAACCCCTCCTAATATGAAGCTGCCTCTTACTACAGCAGTGCAGCACTGAGCTAGTTCCTTCTTCATGCATACTTAAAATCGTCTGTAGATGAACAAGAATCCTATTAAGGATTATCTCCTTTTCTTGCTGCAGTGCTGCAATGCTATAATTAATTCAAAATAAGAGTATAAATTTAATTTTAGTCCTTAGCTTGGAAATCACCCAAATAAAAGCAGAATTGGCAATAAAATCGGAAGYTCAAAGGTTAGACTCCCCACCTTTAAACACAGGCTCCATGGCAGAAACAGTAATACCGTTACAATGTTATATAAAATATCTAGGAAAATCATTTAATTTTGYAGATCTCTTGTTTAATTATATGCCAAATGTAGAACCATCAACATAAAGCTTAAAGCAGAGCACTTCCAGTCTCCAAAGTTGACCAGATGCAGGAAGATACTGGATATGTCAAAAATGAGCTAAGTGTGGAATCTATCTGTCTGTCTATCTATCTATTTATGTATGCATGTATGTATCTATCTTTTTTTTAAGAGTACTGAATTTCTACCACTTCTAAGTTCCTTTTGCTTGGAGTTTTCTGAGATAATCTACAGCTCGCCTGTTTTGGATAGGAATAATTTATGTTAGGTCTCCAAAATCAATTTCTTCAAAAATATGACACACGCAAAAAAAAGTCAGATTTAATTTAGGCTACTACCAAGTTTTTGACCTATACTCATTCAGTGCCTATCATCACGAAGTCCTGTTGATGCATGAGGCTCCTATGTACCCTTGCAGTAGATAATAATGTAATAGTAACATAGTATCATTTCTTTCGAGTTAATTGCAAAAGTTCAGGATTGCAGGCACCATACTGACCAAATTTTAACTTGGCTACACACTTAGAGAAAACCTTTTAAAATACTGTTCCATAAAGCCTGCATTTCCTTTTTGAAGAAACACTACTTTATACGATGACTCCTCAGACATGTTTATGATGACCCACATAGAGTATTATCAAATACACTCAGTGATGTTCTTATTAAAATATCCTGTGCTTCAGGCCTTAGTGTATAGGTTTCTTTGTTTTCTTGCCAGGCAAATCTATTATTCTTCCTGTATGTTAGGCTGTCACTCTGGTCTAACCCTGAATTTGGCCTCTAGGGGTTGAAAACTTCTCTGTATCTTTTATCTATAAGAATATTTTTACTTTCTGGTCTTCCATGGCCTACAGGATGTTGGTAGGTTCTGAGGTTCATTAGCCTTGACCTTATACTCATACTGCAATCCCATTTTATTTTTCTTTCCTCTCTTTCAGATAAAAGTTACTCTTCAAGACGTATCAGTCACTGAGCTAGCTAGGAGATCTAATTCCTGTTTTTGTTAATGAAAAGCAGATGCACCACGCCATTTTCTCCTGAAAGGATCTTCCTCCTACCATAATGATTTTGAGTTTGGAAACTGACTGCATTGTGCAAGATCCATTATGTATGGCTGCTTCTGCTTTCCAGGACATCTAAAACAAGTGTAATCCAAGTCTTTTGGATCCCACCTGTTGCCTAATCACAGACCAGCTGACACTGACAAAGGAAAGTGCCTTGCTAACATGACAATTGCATGCAAATACTGACATATAAATGCCCTCCAACTTAATGAACTTAAAATTTGACTTATTTTCATTTCTTTTCAATTCTCTGGAAATGCATAGTTGTGAATTATTATGTGTATGAGGGATTGGGAGCTCTGCTGGTGAATAGTATGAACTAGGTAGGAAGGAAACAGTTAATACAAGACCATGAAGATTCTCTCAAAATGTATTCCACGTAACTTTAACATTTTGCTTACTTTTGTTTATATAGGATAATATTTTAKAGCATAAGAGTAAATGCACTGTCAGATTTTGGTTGAGGTAATTAACCATTTATGAAATCTTGCTGCTACAGGCAGCATTAAATCTTTCTTGGAAAAGGAGAGAGAACTCCATTTCTCAGACAGTGGTGTCACTGCTTCACTGAAACAGTGAAATGAGAGTTAACCATTCTAAACCCTAAAATAATGTTTCACATATTTTTTTGCCTTTTTTGAAGAAATGGCTATTAGTATCATATACAATCCAATTCAGACCACACATCTATCAAATGGGAACAAACTCTGACATTTCTGAGTGAAATTCAATCTGATTTCTTAATCTTTAAAGTCAGGCAGCTTCCCAGAAGCCACAGTCCTCTTGTGACCATTCTGATGCAATAACCACAGGCGCAAGTCATGGTCCCAAAGCCTATAACCTGGCCCTGGAGACAGAAGGGGAGACCTTACTCTGTTCAAAAAACCTCGTAATGGGTTAGTACTCCGATGAGCACTTACTTGACTAAGGGCCTCTTTACGCTCAGCTAAACCACTGAATGAAGAAACATCCTCTAAAGTAACTAACAGCTCAACAGCCTAGCCACGGAGAATGGGAGAAAAGAATCACGGTAGACACAGAAGAGGATTTGGAGATAAAGGGAGCACGGAGGGATGGAGAGATAAGTAAAATGGTCACAGCCATAGCCCAGGGCATGTGGGAGTGGAGGGCCAGGCAACCTTCTCTCTATTGCACAGAGTCTCCAGAACTCATGAAACCATCCAAGAGCACTGTGTCCTATCAAGAAAGAGCACCATGTCCCACTGAAGTCTTATGTACCAATCCCTGGGTGCATTGAATGTGCTCTGTGCTACAGATGGGCTGAAGGCTAGGGAAGGCTCCTTTAAAACCCCTTCTTTCATATGTCTTTAAATTCATCTTTACTCTTCCCAGCTCCCCTTTTCACTCAGCTTCATGAGTTCACCCATGGCACCCCCTAACATAATAAGCTCCTGTGCAAGGTGACATATGCTCAGGACACTACCAAGCCACAAGTGTCATAGATGAGGTGAGCCAATTTTCTCATCTACAACAAGCAGCCCCTTCTGCTTCGGTGAAAGGAACGCGATACCCAGAAAGAATACTGCTGAAGGGAATGCAATATTCTGACTAAGCATAAACACTGCTTCACCTCTCCAAGTGGAGGACACAAAAACTGCAGTGTCCTTACTAGCTCGCTCTCCTCTGGGGACAGAGAGGAGGCGGAGGAGGCGCGGGCGGGGGGAAGGGATGAAGGCAGACTCAGCTCCCTCTCTAGGACAGCACAGAGAGGTGCACAGCTCTGCACTGTCCTGGGGTCCCTGTGGGCCTCACCTGCAGGGGACAAGGTCACCTTGGACTGGCTCTGGTGGGGCCTCACAAGAAGCTCCTGGTGGGCCTGCGCTTTTCAGCTCTCACCAGCGCTGAGGGGACTCTGCCCTGACCAGGCCGCAGCGCCTCTCGGGGCGAGCCTCTGGGCTCTCCTCCACGTGTCACACATGAGTGGAAACTCAGAGATCTGGGGACAGGATCCGATCGCAGAGACTTGCCAGACATCCCTATGGCCCCAGGGACTGTACGTGCCATCACAGCATGTGAGTGGAAATCACTATGCTGATTTACAGCTGTGCCTTCCAAAATACTGCCTGCATTTGTGCTTTGCCTTGCAGCAGATTTGCAGCTTTTGGTCATCCTGCATTTGCAGAAGGCATTGCCTTTGCGGTGTTTAACACTGGGCCAATAATCCTTTATTTATTATTCATGTCCTTGTTCTCGGCTTAATCTGAAATACACAACTGGCGGGGTCAGCATCTATTAACATCTTTTATAATTTATGTCTTAGGCTTAAATTCTGTTGTGAAATTTTTGGACCAAGGGTGAAATTCATCTCTGTGGGGCCACAGCAAGGCCACACTGTGGCAGTCGTACACAGCACTCTCAATTAGAGRGCAAGGGAAAAACTGCGAAGCACCACTTCTTATCTGCACCAAGCTGGATGCTACTCGCGACAGGGGATCTGGCACAAACGCATCTGCAGGACAGTTAATGCTAGCAAGCTCAAGAAACATCTTCTTATCATGAAAAGTGTCCAGATTGTTTATTAAAGCTATTTGATATTATCATATCTGATATGTAAATGTCAATACTAAAAAAAAAATTGTTAAAATTAATTATGTGAAGGAAAAGATTTTGTTTGCAGAGAAATTGCAGGAACTTAGAGGAAAGACGGAGTTAAATCTGCCAATATAGTTGGGATGCAGATAGAAGAATTCAGTCTTTTCCTATATACTAAAAAAAATGGAGAATATTTTTATATCGTGGAATGGTACATGGAAGCAGCCCAAATGCAACTCGATTCAGGATCATTTTGTTCTGTGCTGGCAACACAAAGTAGACAAAATTAGCGTTATCTTATTTAAAGGGAGAGATAGGGATTTTTTATTTAAGGACTAATTGACAGAAGAATCACAATATGAAATCTTTTGGTTATCATGTTGATATATTGTAATTCAGAAGTCTCAAGCCAGAGTATGAGGATGGGATAAATTAAGTAGGAGTCAAAAAGGCAGCAGAAAGTGCATCCTCTGGACTGCAAAATTCTCCCCTTAAATTTCTCCCTCCTAAGAAAATTCAACTGATTTATGTAAATTATTTCCGATGCTACTTAAAGCCTTCTTATTAATTTATTCAACAAAACTGTAATGGGCAGAAAGATACTGCTTTTCCTGAGAATTTTGTGTGATGCTTTGAAATGCCTTTGATCCTACATCAGGCCAAAGTATTGGACATTTTCACAAAATGAAATATTTGGGACAGTTTTGAAGAAGATATGTTGAATATTTTTCAGCAAAACAAAACAACATCCAGATGCCCCTACAAGACTTGGTTTTAATTTTCCATTTCAAGCTTGTAAGTTTTCTTAGATAACGGAAATGCTGATACTGAATTTAGGTCACATTTTTCTATAGAGTTTTTTTTTTTTTTTTTTGGAATTGCAAATTTCTTAATTATTCCCAAAGGGAAGCAAAGATGTACCGAGATGAAAAATGTCAGCAGTGTCACCCATTTGAGGTCCTGGGGTGGATGGGAGCCTGATGCTTCCGCGGGGCAGGTTCCTGCAGGGAGCAGCACCTCCCTGGGCTCAGGCAGCACCATGCGCAGGGCCACCCTGTGTGCTCTGGCCGTGGGCAAGGTGGCATGCAGAGAGGACTCCAGGGCTATGAGCAGCAACTTCCATGCAACACCCTTTTTTTCCTGCACTGTTTCCATTTTCACTTCCCACAAGGATTCCTGCAAGAATCCCCCTGTTCCAAACTGTTCTATGTACAAACCAGACCATTGATATCTGTGCTGAGGCTAGGCATACTTTAAAGGTATTCACAAGTGAAAAACAAACAAACAGTRCTTCACACAGGATCAATAAGCCATGTCTTAAAACAACTGGATCCTAGACAAAGCACTGAAACACACAACAGGGAATAAACGTATATTGAGAAGGAGATAGATTATCTGACAGACTAAATAAAAATAAGCAACAACAAAATGATTATTTAATCGGGGAGTCCCTCTGAAATTTGCCTCCACGTATTCTAACCACTGAAAATAAAATGATGAAGGAAATTGCCAGCACTTTTTTCAAGGCACTCCCCCAAACAGAGAAAAAAATCCAAAATGTAAAATTAAGATACCTAGAACGCAGGGGTATATCACTAGAGCATTAATCTCTGCAGCAATATCTGCATATTACACTGCATTGTTTACCAGAGACATTATAAGGCATTTATAACTCAGGCAGCAAAATTTATCTACAAAATACAGTAGATAAACCTTAAAAAAAAAAAAAAAAAGACTAGGCTGAGAAAAAATAAATAAATAAAGACTGTTCTCCACAGCAACTGCCTCCTCTGCAGGAGAGCGGAGCACTGAATGGGAATCTGGCAGAGCCCTGTCTGCTGTTCCCATGAAAATGCGCTTGCTCCACAGGCTTCGTTCTTCCTAAAAGTCACGGCTCCGGAGTCAATGTCATCTCTAAATCTGAGCTAATTTCCTCTCCCCCTCCAGGTGAACACTACCATAATATCCAACCCGTGATCAAAGGCAACCACGTCAGAGCCTTCATTATTTTGTTGCCCCCGTTGCTGCCCAGGAAGAAATCAGGATTTTCCCGATTTCCCAGGGAGTGGGGTTTGCAAGGTGCGCACTGGACAAGGGGGCACATCTGTGGGGCAGGAGGAGGGCACCCTGCACGGGCAGACCTGCCTGTGGGGCAGGCACGTTCAGCCCAGGCCCCTGCGGTGAGATGCTGAGGGCTGCATCCCGCCTGCTGCGCTCCCCACGCCACCGGCGCGGCGCTCCATGATAATCCGCACCCTCCACGACTTTCGCTCGCTTGCCMTGCCGTCTCCTCCAGATCCGCCGGCTCCGAGATCAGGAGCCTGGCTGCCATGGAAACCGAGCCTCCGTGCGCGCGTGCGGGATGCCCTGCTGTGAGCGAATTCCAGCGGTGGAGGTCAGAGCGGGATGTGGGGAGGACGCAACGGTGGGGGAGTAGGAAACACACACTGACCATGCGGGAGCTCTGCGAGGGTGAAGTGGCTGCCCAGCCAGGACACGCACAGGCTGCGCGTGTCCTTGGCACACAAAAGCACCCATAGAGTGGAAAAACAGATTCATCCTCTTTCACATATGTTTGTCTTCATTTCAAACGTTTCTCACCCCATAGTTCTGCCCACAGACTGGAGCAGACATCYCCAATGTGCATATCAGGTAAGGTTGTCCAAAGTGGGTTAAAAATCCCCAATGCAGCTTTCACACTTGAAGGACCATGTGCGGTCAGAAGAGTGCTGGCTACAGCAAGCAAAGGCTCCAAGAGCCATGAGACCTTCCAGAGCAGAAGCTGTCGCAGGACAAACCCTTCCCTCGGTAATTTGGTCCCTTCCTCCCTGCAGAAATGGGAGCTGCCCTRTTGTCCTTGGAATTTCTAGGCATATAATGGGGGAAAGATGAGYGTACGCTTATTCCTGAACTGGTACCCTAAACAGTCTCTGAACAACAACTTGCCTTGACTCCAGCAATGGAGCATTTCCTTGGATGCCATTTTTTCTACACAGAGTTCTAAGGGACATGATTCATTCTTGCAAGAAGCCCTCAGAAGGTCAGTAAAACTGGCATCCTTTCAGAAATACCCAAACAAACAAACAAAACAAGGAAGGAAAAAAAATGTTCTTTTGGTGGAACATTCATAAAATTTTAGATTGTGTCAGCACTTTTCTAAAGACTAGATGGAGCTGATTATATCACAGCAGCCTATCTCATGCAAAAGACTGAACAAAAGTTTCAACTCTCGTTCTGTATCCAGCAACGTGAACAACCAGTTTAGGGTTGGGTATCCATTTAAGACCCAAGACAGAAAGTCCTGTTAAGTCATGTACAGATTTGAAACTGAAATACTGGAGACTCCTAGCAAAAGTCCTGTTTCATACTGCACTAAGGCAGTGAGCTCCACTGGCTAGTTTCAGAGACATGACAGCTTAGGCATGAACASCTAAGGACAGTCCTACTGCATCTCACAGTAATGCTTCCCCTTTAGCAAAGACCAGGAACAGGAGTCYTCTACTTATATTCTCACTTTCTAAAGGCTTTGCCTATGTCATCTTGTACCTGAACTTTCATTTAAGAAGGCAGAATTCCCACTGGAATTCTGACAGGGTAGGAAATGGCAGCTTCTGCAGAAGGAGATCCTACCCACCAGCCTGGTGGCAGTCCATGGAAATGCCTGGATGCATGTGGACAAAGGAYATCTGTCAGATATGACATCTGTGGATTTCCAAAACATCTTTGACAAAGATCTTCAGGAAAGGATACAGATAAGAAATTAAATAAAATTAAAGAATGGTTGGAGAAAGTGTCTTTATGGTTTGAGGACTGGTTAAAGGATAGGAAGGAGAGAGTGGGACTTGAAGACCATGCCCTTGGTCAGAGAGGCCCAATGGTCAGAGAGGCCCACAGGGGTCAGCGGCAGGACCATTTCTAGCCACAAACTTCATCAACAACCTAATGGAAGGAGTGTCACAGATTCACAGATTCACAGAATATTTAAGGTTGGAAGGGACCTCTACAGATCATCTAGTCCAACCTTCCTGCTCAAACAGGCACACCTACAGCATGTGACACAGGGTGGCATCCAGGCGGGTTTTGAAGACCTCCAGAGTAGGAGATCCACAACCTCCCTGGGCAGCCTGTTCCACTGCTCCGTCACCCTAACAGTAAAGAAGTTCCTCCTCACCTGGAGACGGAACTTCTTGTGCTCCAGCTTGTGGCCATTACCTCTCGTCCTGTCGCTGGCCAGCAGTGAAAACAGCCTGTCTCCTTCCTCCCTGCATTCTCCCTTCCTGAACTTATACATATTAATCATATCCCCTCTGAGCCATCTCTTCTCCAGAGAAAACAGGCCCAGCTCACTCAGCCTCTCTTCATACGAGAGATGTTCCATTCCCTTAATCATCCTGGTTGCCCTTCTCTGGACCCTCTCGAGAAGCTCCACGTCCCTCCTATACTGGGGTGCCCAGAACTGAACACAGTACTCCAGGTACTGTCCTGTCAGATCACCCAAGTCTGTGGGTTATAGTGAGCTTTTGGAGATACAATCCATAAGGATCTTAAAAAGCAAAGTGGGAAACAGGGCTGCAGTTGAGTTTCAGGGTAGATAGATGCACTTACAGTAAATATATGTGTTAACCTAAATTTACACTCAGAACCGGCAGCTACAGCTCGGGAGGAAGATTTTGGTGTCACCCCTGATATCATCAGCATGAACAGAAGCAGGCCAAAGTCTGCTCAGTATCATCAGGGTAGGTACTGAAAACAAAGTAGAGCATGTAGCTTTGCCATGTTACAGTTATGCAGCCCTCCATGTCTTGAGTGCAAAGTGATTGTTGGTCCCTGCAGTTAAAGAAGAATGAAATACAGCTGAAGAGGCACAGAAAAGGGGAACTAGAATGCTTAAGCTGAAGCATAGACAATCATGAAGGTGATGGATAAAGTGAGGTTGATTACCAGCAGCTGCAGAACTGTTACCAACAAAGCCTGAAATACTACAAGGGGCCAGTCAATGAAATTACAGGGTATCAGTTTAAAAGAGACAAAAGAGAGTAGGTTTTCTTCTGGAATTAGCTGCCACAGATCTTTGTGAAGGCAAACAGTATCAGCTGGTCCAAAAAAGGATTAGACAAACTTAGAAATAACTGACCATGAACAAATACTACATGGAGTTGGCAGGGATGTTTCCTCTTACATTCCTAATCCAAGGATTAAGGTCCATTAGGGTCTAGGATAGTGGACTAATACAAGGAAATGGACACAAAAAAACAGCTAGGCATGCTTGCTATCCCTGAACAACATTTCATACCATTACATTAGAGTCACAATATTTGGAAACGTAGACCATGTCCTGTGTTCTCATAATATCTATTTCCACAATAATAATTAACATTCCATAATGATAACCTGGCCAGAAATCACTGGTTTAGAATAGCTGAATTTAGAAGGTAAAATTCTTATAGAACTCAATGAATTGAAAAAGTCTAAAAACCAAGCTTTACAGAAAGGCAGTAAGTGCCTTTAGAAGTAAATAAGTACTTAGGGCACACTCAATATTTTCATTCTGTAGTATTTCTGAGCAGGGAGTGTCACAGAATGTTTATATACTCAACCCAGAAGCCATTTTTTGCCTCTACATTTCCATACACCAAACTGGGACACCTCAGAAAAGTGAACCTTGCAGCCTTTCAATATGTGGCGTACACAGAAAAGCTGCTTTTCAGATACTTTCTTCTCCAGTACCACTCTTGGAAGAGAAAGAGTTTACAAGCAGTGTGATTTAGTTTTAAGAGCCAGTTCAGTCATTTTTGAAAAAGGATGGAGAGTCATATGCATAATAAGCTTATTCGTGCAGATCAGGACAACATCTGCTTCATCTGGACAGAATGAAATGATTGTGCCTATGCAAAGTGTAATTTTCAGAATGCAGTGTTATTTCCACCTCACTTTTCCTGCGCGGTATCTTGTACAATGCACATTTCACATCATCAGGATAGGGTTAAAGCTTCTATTTAGGGAGGGAAATGAAGAAAATTCTCCCTTGCACATTAAATTAAGACATTATGAACTGTTGGAAGACTTTTGGCATTCTGTAACATGACCTGAGGAGTGGGATTTGTAAGAAGGTGAGCATAGGTATGGACAAGGGATAAAACAGAAGAATTTGTGAAAGTACTTCTTCAGCGTAATTGATCACACATTACATGAGTATGACATTACATCTATATATATACATAGATACATATATAATATAATGCATATGATATTTAAATTCCTAATTCCTTTTGTTTCAGAGTGAAAAATTCCAGCAATTGCCAGCTCCACTGGCAATCTAAATAAGCATTATGGAAAACATTTTTAATTATATGACCTAACAATATTTTTCCACAGGACTTCTGTTTAATTCAGCACATGTGCTAGACAGTGCTCAGGAAATGAAGGAACTGAGTTTAATATTTCTTCTTCTCTTTACACAATGCGTGGCTACCTGCCTAACTTCTTGCATAACTGACTTCATGCACATATAAAAGTTCTTCCTAACATGCCAGCAATATTATTTGTCCTTGAAAGGTTCAAAACTGCAGTAGAAATAACTATTTCCTCACCTCATATTATAGCCAAACTGCTCTTCTAGTAGAATACAGAATGGGTCATCACTGGGATCAAGCCTCAGGAGGATGGATGGAAAAGCTGCTGCAGATACTAACACAGCAGCCAATGTCATAGAATCATAGAATCATAGAATCCTTAAGGTTGGAAGAGATGGATGGATGGAAAAGCTGCTGCAGATACTAACACAGCAGCCAATGTCATAGAATCATAGAATCCATAAGGTTGGAAGGGACCTTTGAAGATCATCTAGTCCAACCTCCCTGCACACGCAGGGTCACCTCGAGCACGTGGCACAGGGTGCCATCCAGGCGGGTTTGGAAGATCTCCAGAGAAGGAGACTCCACAACCTCCCTGGGCAGCCTGTGCCAGGCTCTGTCACCCTCACTGTCAAGACATTTCTTCCCAGCAGTGCCCTGTTACGGTGTGGGCAGTCATGCAAAACCAGCCCTAAGCAATGCTGGGGAGAAGGTCACAATAATATTTTATGTTGGAAAGCATTCAGCAACGTAGCCCCACTGAATATGTTTGCCAAAGCTGTCTGTGTACAGCCCCTCCATTTTATGAACATGGAAGAATTGATAAGAGTGTTTACAAACCTGAAGCAAATTGAAACCAAATGAGTATCCACATCTTTTAATTTCATGACCTTACTCTGATATACTGCAAACTGCAAAGATGACTGCTTTTCTTTAAAGAAAAGGAAGCATTGAGGTTATGGGATGGAACTTCCAAGTTTTGAGTTGACCACCAGAAGAATTCCAGAACGACAAGCAAACTTTCAGCTTTGCTTGTGTTCCACAGGGATGGTGGATTTACTGTTTGGAAGGTAGTATTCTTTAAATAGCTGCCTTGTAATAACTATAATTTAACCTGCCTCTCCCCAGAAGTCTCAAGATTCCTTTTAAATTCTAAGCAGCACTCTGTAAAAGGCTGGGGATCATCCTACATCATTAAAATTGCAGCTGCACTGAGATGCTGGGGATTCAATGCCTGGGATTTCAATGTGGAGMAAAAGGTCCACCACTGCCTTCAGACTAGTCGTTTCTGCTGCTCGAGACCCCAAGTGACACTAGTGAAGAGCAAGGCTAGAACMATGCACCCAGAAACCTGCTGCAAATCAAGCTACTGATCTCAATGTTATTCAACCTAAGAAACAGCATGAGAAAAAAATGAAATTATTAAGTGAACTTTAAGACAGTTCCCTCACTGAATACTGCCTTTCTAGGTGGCAGGGAAGTGCACTGTGAGATAAAAACATCTTTGACCTCCCGACAATAACAGAAATAGTCTCACTATATATTTTCTCCTTTTTTATCTATCAGCAAGATTACACTTCTAGCCATTTCCCCATATTCAGCATGKGAGACTCAAGAGGACTGTTGGATGGGTGTCATCCTTGTTGTGTCAGTACTGGACTTCTGTGTGGCTGCTGCTGTCCTTGTCATTGCATCAGGGATCTCTCATCTCCAGAAACTGAACTTAAGCTCTAGGCTGGAGCTAAGATTGTACTGGGTTTGTGCTCTTTGTGAAACAAGTATGCAGCAAGACACACAAGCAATAATGTTTAGTATTATCTGCTCTACATCAAAACTCAAGTAAAACTTGTGGTCTAATGAACATGGAAGCCCCTATGTTCTTACTACATTGTATGCAAAGCTTTAGTTTTATGACAAAAGAGGCAACTTCTGCCTTGCTGAGCCTGCAAGGGTTATGCTAAACCTTGTCACAAACAGAAACCACTTGTGTTTTTAAGACTGGGATGAGCTGGGAAAGTAAGTTTAATTTGTCACCATCCTGGGAAGATATGATAAGAAAACAGAAAGAAGCTACGTATGCAGCAAAAGAACTGTTTACGTGTCTTCATCCTTTAATGTTTTCTCCTGACTTTACCTTATGATAAATGCAGGACATTGGGAAAAGACAAGGACAAAGCAATATTGGCTGTGACTCAGACAGAAGCATCTGTAAAACTAGAAACCAACTTGCCTGGAATTTGGAGGATAAAAATCTAATTAAAGCCAAGGGAAGTACATTGGATACAGAATTAAATAGAAGATAGATTTTTCTAGAGTCACAGAGTACATGCAAGGTTAGGTCTATTTTTCTGCTGGTTGCATGGTTTTGTCTGCAATGAGAGAAGCTAAGGAGTTATTTTTAAGAGCTGCAGAACTAGTAGCAGGTATTTTGATGAACTAGTAATGTTTTCTCTCTAAAACTTTGCCCTTGCTGGTACTCAGCCACTGTAAGCTGTGCTTCAGTGTGCTTCAAGGGACCAGCTAAAAACTGCAAGGGTCATCCTGAGTCCTCAGGTCCACTTCCAATCTATCACATAATTCTCTTAAATTTCTCAGTACCACCTTAAAAGACCAAAATTTTYTCCCCAGCATCCTTGTTTAAAGTCTGTCTAACAGTCCTCTGATGGTCAGAAACTTTCTTCTAATCACTTACTTAAATTCTTCCATGGACAGCTTCTACTCATTAGTTCTTAGGTAAACACTGTCCTTTAATTTAAATAGTTTTCCTTCATTCACTAATGTTTGTTTATTCATCTGGTGCAATTATATAGCATAGGATTGGGTTTTTTTTACTTTGTTTTGTTTTGAGTTGCCCTTCCGAAAAGACTTCAAGCAGGAATGCTCTGACACCTATGATCAGAGATGTTGTCCTGTCCTTCCCATAACCTCAAAAAATGGCTATTCTTCAACTGTACCGTTTCATCAACACTATGTGTTCAGCGGTTGAAGAAACACTTGTGCGGATGCAGAAGACAGGATGATGCAGRAAGTAGCTGCTGGGAGCAGCAGAAGAGCAGCACTTCCCTTTCAGCAGCAGGTTTTGCTGAACTGCAGTCTTAAGTCTTCTCTCTGAAAATAGGCTCTCCAGTTCCCTGACTCATCTAGCATCTCTTTTCTGTGTTTGTTCCAGGTTTAGCCTTGATATTGTCAGGTGCATTAGCCACCTAAACGTGTTTTTTTTCAGTTCCTTTTAAAACCTGTCATTAAAAATTAATTTCGTTTCCAAGCCAAACTAATTCTTATTTTCACATGATGATCTCTGTAGCGGTGTCATGATCTTCCTCTTGATCCTCATGATCTCTTTGCATTTAAACAGTTGAGGGATCTTCCATTGTTTATTTTAATATCCTTTACAAAGTCAGTCCCCCTTGCTTTTTGGGCACTTTTCACTTTATCCTCTAGCTTTCTTGGTTAATCAGCCTTTCTCCATTTCTCTTGTGTTTTTATTTACTCCCAAGGTCCTTTAAGATGTGATATCAGAAAAGATTCTGCAACGTTTTGTTCCATCTTCCCCTCTTATTCAGGAACACAATTTCCCACTATTTTCTTTGCATTTTAATTTAAAGAAAATCCACATTTTCTCAGTACTTAAGTCTCTGATACAGTTGGTGCTAATAAGTAATTTCATCCATATCTGAAGAGTTAGCCCTTGTGAAAAAGCTGACAGAAAAGTAAGTCCCAAAATTTTGAGGACACAATTTTTCAAGAGTCAAGACTTCTGAGAATCTTAGACAATTTTTAAATCTGCCACRACCCTTGTCACTTATGATAAAAATTATTAAACTCCAGGTGCTGAATAATTGCYTATTTTATGTAACCTGAAGGCTACATGGATCCAGATAATCCTTTTTTTTTCCTTTTCTAGTTTTGCCACTTTTATCTTTTAAAAAGATCTATTAAAACTGCTGCAGACTCCTGCAAGACTAAACATAATAGCTAGGAAATACTTTTATATATATATATATATATATATGTATATATATATATATGCTTATATGTCTGTTAATGTAACACTGTTTTCTATATCACCAGTGACTAAGCATATACCATCATGTATATGTATTTCTACAAGCTAGACTGGGTTTTGTGAGCGGCACACAGAGACTTATGCCCCAGAAAAGGTGCATTCACCCTGTTCCTGCACAGCTTTGCAGTTTGCATCAAGCTCATGATATGCCCTCAGAGCCAGCCATGCCTCCAGAGCACACACACCTCCAGACTCAGGTAATACAGCGGAGATGCACAAACTTCTCTGCAAAACTGCTTTGTGTTTCCTACTTTATGTAGTTTTAGCTATGCTTAAGGCTATGTTTGAAGGGATTTTTACTGCATGTAATACCACTTCATCTGCTGCACAGCTTTTGCTTTCCCCTTTTTGCATTTCAATCTTTTTTTTCCCTACCAACTAAAGCTCATTAGGGCAGAAAACAAGAGCGTTCATATTGCATAATACAGAGGCATATACAAGCTGGCTCAGCTCCAAAACCACCACTTAGTCTGTCTCCAAACTGCCATGGAAACATTTGTTGTTAAAAACTGTATGTTCCTCCAAGTATGATTGATGTAAGAAATCACAACTGTATGTGTCTATGCAAACAGGTAGGAGTTGTATAAGCTGGATCTTCCCATCTTTTGTAACAGAATTCCCTCTGCAGAAAAGGGCAATATGATGCCTGTAATTAAACAACATATAAGATTTATTTTGTAGATTCAAGTCGTATGTGTTGGCTTTCTGCAGAGGGATGAATTCCAGCCACTGTGCATTGGCGTTAGGCTTTATTTTAACATCAGTATGGGTTTTTTTTTCCCAAGGAATTACTCAACACTAAGTTCTTTTCTCTAAAATGCTGATATGGCATGAAAGGCCAGTTGTAGAATAAGTGAAGATATTCAAAGAGCACGGAGAAGTCATTCTACTGAAAACAGCAAAAATCCGTTTTACATTGGTGCTTGCAATGTAGAACACAGGACGTGCTGCCAAAATTATGACATGAAATATTCAGCTCTATTCTGATCTTTTTCTCTGTGTCTTGTTTTGCTAAAGATGATTTAAAGCTCTGCTTGCTGAATCCAAAAAACAAACAGCTCATGCATATGACAGCCTGCCAAGAATGCAGGACCCTGCCCTTCGCTTAGCTCAGAAGCAAGAAAAATCTCCTGAAAGTACATTGCCATCCAGCTAGGYTGCACTAAATCTCACCGTCAAAAAATAACATTGGCAACCTAATCAGCTGCAAAAGAACTGCATGCAGAGCAGTAACTTGCAAAGATCCCAGGCTATGTCAGTTGCCCTCTTGCAACAATTTTAATTTGGTGTCCTAAATTAATCTGAAAATAATCTATATTCTCAAGATAAGATTGCTTTTTTATTTTGTGGAATTGGACTGAGGCACTATAAGAAAGGTAGATGATGAAAACATTGGGGAAAATGATTTGTAACCATCATGCCTGCCATTYATGCGGGCAGTGAAACAACTGCAAGATGTTGAGACTGTGTTATCAAAGAATATCTGGCAATGTTTCCTGAAGTTTTATAACCAAAAGAAAAAGAAAATTAAAGTGATTTCTTTGCCCTGATAAGGTTCCTCTCTTTATGGATTCTGTGTTAAATCTCGATTTCAAGGAATATAATCCAACAGATCATTAAAAAAAAATTATATAATATTGTCTGTCCCCCACACACCTTGGAAAGAAATAAATGTCATAATTAAAAAAAAAAATCAGGGATAAAAAGACTCCATAAAATATTACGTATTAACTGAAAATAAAAGTAAAAATACAAACCTACATTTCTAGCAAAACATTTATTTACTTGATGCTGTGGCCTCCTAAGAAAATGCCTGCAGTTAGTCAAAGTGATAACAAAATTATATAATTCCCATGCCTCTGCATGAGTGTGCAGGGCTTGCCAASTAAGGATTTGATCACAGGCTGGTGTGATTTGTTTTTCCTTTAGATGTAACTATGAACACACAAGTGAAGACAGACATAATGCAATTAACATTAGTAAGTAATAAGAAYAAAGGTTGAAATCCTGTGCTAAATGATGCCAGTTCTAGTTTCCCCATCGATCAGGAAACTGATGAGACGARCATTCAGTCTGTGAATACAGATGACATTATTTTTGTCTTCTGCAAAAACCAAATGCTTACATCACATTCATTTTCAACAGTAAAAGATAAAAATACTCAGTATTTTGTGGTTTAAGCATCAAGGTTCCTTTATCTACAAATGGCTTTTTTATGTATTTCATTTTCAGTATGTAGTTCTTTAGTACAGACTCCATTTTTTGGGTAGATTTACAATCTTTCACTCTTCAACCTTGCACCATTACTTTTCCTTAAAGCCACAGTTCCTAATCATATGACTACATGAATCTTTGAAATGACATTCATTTAAAAGTATATGGCTCTGGCCCTCACAGTTGTGGAAAAAAAGACTGAACAGAGCAAGACAGAAAGAATACAAGGTTGAACTATGTTTTAATGGGACATGGTATCACAGGCATCACAAATGACTACTCTCTAAGCTGCTTCAGAAATTCATCATCTCCGGCTTAAAATAGTTGAGGTTTTCTGAGCTCTTTTTGTTCCTGATGGAAAGGCCCTTCCAGACTTACTTATTATATTTAGAAAATTCTTGCTTGTACTCACAGTTTCTTCTTGCCAGTTCATACCCATTTTTTTTTCTAGGCAAATAAAGGCTTTTTTGCGTGAATAACTCTTTCCTCTCCTGAATATATATACATCTTGCTCCAATGTATTTCTAATTTATAAACAAATCTGCCCTTAGCAAGAGGGTCCGGGACACAATCCAGCATTTGTTTGTTTAAGCATAAAAATTAATAAGCCTTCTCATGAGCTGGGGGATGGGTACGTGATTCAGTTAATAATTTCTCTTAACAATTGAGATGAGCACTGTTGTAGCACTCCAGGAGCGAAAAAAAAMCAGCAGCATGTTTTTCTGTAATGGTTTTGAACATGCTTTTCCCATGTCTTATAGCAAAGATAAAGATGCCTAAAAATTCTTGATGAGCATTGCTTCTGTAAGTGGGGCCTGTCCCACTACTGTTCTACTGACTCTATTCTGAACAGGTAGTTTAGGTGAACCCCTCAAAAACACAGTCTCAAAAACAATTCTGATTTCATACAGTTTACTCCCTGCCTGGATCAGTTTCAACTGGTTACGTAGTGTTCTCAAACATATGACCCATATGGGAATGTAGCTTCATGAAAAAAATGACCCTCATCATTTTTTTTTTCTTCACAGTTATCACAAAGAAAAAAAAATAATGCCACAGCAAATTCCAGGACAAATCAAGAGTTAACATGCAATTCAAAAGCTAACTACATCGCTCAGCAAAGCAGTGTAACTTGACCAGAGTTATGCTTCCATAGGYTTTAAACTAAGATTAATCTACTCAGCATGTTAAACTTTTGACCAACATAAATGCAGTCGGGGGAATAGCTTGAAAATGGAAATGATAACTTTAATGTCTCACCAGAGAACAATTCAAAGACACAAGATTAGGTAAGGAAACATTTTTTAAAACTTCATTTGCATCACCTCTCAGGGTCAGTACCGCTATCTGAATATTTTAATAGGTCTGATACTTGTCCCAAACCAAAGGCACAGGACACCACTGCTGGTATCAGGGTCAATCCTAGGATGAAAAGTGGAGGTGATGGCTATAAGCTGATTGTGAATCAAATTTAATGCAGACTCTTTGAAGCCTCAAGGGGTGGACAGCAGCTTTGCAAAGGATGCTGTTAAGGGGCAAATTTCTAGAAGTAAACTCAAGGGTATGAAGCAATATATGTGTCTTGAAAACATTTCTCTGCATTAGAAAAAAAATGTTACTTCCCACTCATATGGCCTTTTTTCCTGAGGATTTGTTTACCTGCCTGATAGAGACAGTTGCTTGAGTCACCATTTCTACGTTTTTTATTTATCTTTTATATCAGATGCACCTTTGCTCATTCTCCTTAAATCRGGGCTTCATGTCTTTCCAAAAATTGCCATAGCTAATAGCTTGATTCAGCAATTCATAGGTGTAGTTTCTGCACCTTTTTTATGTAAGACTAGATTAATGCAAGGCCAAGTTATCTCTGAAGTCTAAGTGCCAAGTTCCTGAGCCTGCAGGATGTCTTGAAACTGTCTCRCTTCTGGGGTTCTCGGAGTTTGGCAAGCTCAGAAGCAAATCCTGACAATTTGTCACAAATTTCAGCACTGTTCATGCTGTCTAATATAGAAGAGGTTTCACAGAGGCATACAGGTTACAAATATATAAGCAATCTAAACCATTTGGGGATTGTGGCTCAGGCTGGCCTGTGTCCCTACCAAGGACTGCTCCGCTCCRTGCTGGGGTATGAGGGCAGCCCGTGCCCACACCTCATCAGCCCCTGTGCCCCTTGAGACAACTGATGGACCCTGAAAGCAGCGAAGAAATTAGCAAATGGAAGAGCAACGTGCTGCTTCTTTCCTCCCTGTCTCCACTCAACAAGTCACATGCTATTTTCCACGCCAATCTACAAGGCAGGTTTGCAGGATCCATTCCTGTACCTTGTCTTCTCTGTCCATCCTGCTATATACAGCACTTCAGTCTAAGCATCTCTGTTCCTTTCCACACTTCCTGAGTCCTGTGCACAAAAACAATGCCCACTGCCCTTCAGATCCGGGAAAAATGCATGTTTAGGAAGCTGCCTAGCAACTGCTTTCCTTATTGCAAGGAGAAAGGGTATTTGCATAAGAAAACCCTCCAGCTGGAAGCCTGCAAAGACTCTGCGGGGTTCAGATTCAGTGACCAGTCCTCAAAGGAGCCCTTCTCTGGCTCCTGCTCGGGCTGGGTGGCCTGTCTTGCAGTCCCCACCATCCCTGGAGGCAGCAGTGCTGCCGCACAAGGTGCTCTGCAGCAGCTGGGCACTGCTGCTTCCATCTGGGACTGCATCAGAGCGCTCCTCGAGATCTTATTTTGTTCCCACATCTTCTTTTCTTCACACGGTGTTCATCACAGCACAAAGTCAACAGCTTCAGCTGTTGGAGTCAGATCTGTCATTTACTTTGCAGATTTCCTGCCAAAAATGAAGGTCTGTGGCACTGTAGTACAGAATCTCTCCAGGTTTTTATACATGGTTACTATCCCAGCAACTACAAAATGACATTATTGGTTTGCACAAAGACTTGGCCAAGGAAGTCTAACTACAGAAATCACTCATCATTCCTGTTGCTGTACCATGCAATGCCTGTATAAAATCTTTCCTGTCAATCACTTCCTTATATCCTGGACCTTATATCCTGGACAAAACATAGGCTTTAATGAAGTCAAAGGAAGAAGATGCTGTGCGTATTCAAAGACTGATCTAGCAGCATTACGAACACATTTGGGAGTGAGAAAATGGCCCTGCTATATGCTGAACAGTTAAATGGCAGTCAAGGCATTCCAGCATCTGCAAGAAGGCTTTGCAGAGCTGCTACTTACATGCAATGAGCTGACTTTGAGATCAGATTGCTGCAAAACTCTCCAAATTTTGGTTCGCAAAAATAATTTCAGTATGTATGTGAATCATTGCTTTCCTGTAATTTATATCCATATGTGTGGTTATTTTTAAGAATGATTCAGTTTTGTATATAAAATTTTTAAAGGGCTTTTTAAATTAATGAACATCTGTGCTAAGAATCCCTCAACAGAAATGCTTGTGTCAGCTGCGGGTGATACTGACTCTGTAAACTTCCTGGAATTCTGCAAGCACACACATGGAAACTAAGGCTCTCACCTAATCCATATGCTGGGATTCACCTCCCTGAAAACTATAGCATTGAAAGCTATAGCTTAAAAAAAAAGAAAAAAAGAAAAAAAAAATTGTAATAAATACAATTTCTATCCAGTTGAAAAACTGTAATATCTGTTTTATAATGAAGGTGTGGCCAAAAAATAGTAAATTATCAAAGCTTTCAATGGATTAAAACAGTGGGAAATATTCCACTTGGAAAATCCCAAATATTTTAATGAAGCTGTTGTTGGAAATATATCCCAACCTTTTAGCTACAGTTTGGGTCAAAATGAATGCATTTCCTGGCACCTTTTTCTGACTGCTGCTTCCTGGTTGAACTTCTTCCCTCAAAATAAACTAGATTTTAGTGCCCATCTCTTGATACCCTACATGAGAAGCATGGTAATGTAAATCTGTTGTGGGGACTTTATTTAACATGCAGCAAAACAAAGTATGTTGCAACCTCCCAGCTGTAGATCTATTTTTTTCTATTACTGTCCTATTAACCCTGCAAGACAGAGTTCAGTAATAAGTCACTGTTAAATACAGCCTAGTACAGATGCTGGACATCTGATGCTCCTTTTCCTAGCAGTAAGATGGAAAACTTTCTTGGACTCTAGAAAGAAGTGTCAGTGCAAACAGATGGAAATAGAACCGTAAGCAAGACCAATGAGCTTGATGTAAATAGGATGAGAAAGCTCCGGTTGAGAGTGACCGCATCTAGAGCCACGTTAATAAATGATGGAACTACACCTGCTTGAGCCAAGCTGAATTTGGCCTCTCTGTGTAGTGCTGAGCAGGTCAGGAAACTGGGATCCAAGAGAAAACACTGAGAATCAGGGATTAGCTGGGGAAAGAGCATGTTTCCTGCACACAACAAGATGTACTGAGGCGTGCACTAGCTGTAACAGGCATCAAGCCATGTTGCTAATCATTTAGCACCAGGATAATGCTCTGTTCTGGTGTAAACAAGTTTCTAACCACACACATTGACACAGTAGTGGCCCTTAGGAAGCCCATAAAAGCCCTCTGAAATCACTAGACCTAATTCTGCTTGTGATTAAGTTGCTAAAAGTTCACAGCAACCACATTGACTTCAAGGGGGCTACTTCAGACTTACATCTACAGAGAAGGGCTGTTATTTCCTGTACTGTTTCCTGTTAGTTACGTGAAATGATCTGCACACTTACTCCAGAGCTGCTGGCACCCAGCGTTCTGCCCATCACTGCACATGATGCAGGGAGGCTCTGACGGAGGAGGAGAGCCGCAAAGTCCATGTAAGGAAGCAGATAGTTTCCTTTGAGCCACGGATGCAAAAATAGAAGCTAATAAAAAGCCTTCAAACTGCGCCTTCAAACTGTGACAATTCAATACACACACCTACGAGGATGCCTTGACAAGCTGTTTGACTTCTCAGCAACTCCTTCTTGTTTTCTTGAGCACAGCCTCCACTGGACTCTCCCACACAGGTATTCAGCTCTGTAGTGACAGCTGAGACCTGCAGGTGTTTGCTGCTTTTGCCCTTTCTGAATAGGCAGAAGCTTGTTCCTAGCTGTAAACATTCGTGCTATGGTGCTTGCCTGGCTAGCTGCAGCCCAAATAACGACAAGCCAGGCTTTTCTTTTTTTAGGCCMTTGCTGTCATGTGTTAATTCTCTTTGCAAACGGGGACTTGGTACTGGAAATAGCTTAGTGAGATCACTCTTTGGTGGTTATTTTACTAGCATTATCTTTTAGCAAACATTTCATATGTAGAGTCACCAAAAAGCATGTATTATGCCATTGCCAGAAATACAGCACTGTATAATATATAAATTAGGATCACAAATGAAAGAAGAGCTATGCTTAGTGGGCCAGATGCTCTTTGCCATTTTGCTACTCTAATACCAAATCTATTGCACTGTCTTCAGGGCTGCTACTCTAGATTTACTGACCAATAGTGGAGATCAGAATGTGGCTTGCTTCCCAAGAACTGTAATACTTTTAAGGGTCAAAATGGTTTCTGGAAAGGGTTTTTGCTCTTATTATGTAGAAATAAAAGATCAGAAAGCAGAGTATTTTTAGAATTGGCTCTGAATATCAAATTCTGTAATCCCTAATTTTTCTGGAAGTCTTTCTGTGAGGCTCAAAAGCATAATAACTTCTCACATCTTAACTGAAAGTGCATGGGAACTGTATATTTCCAAAAGATATCCTCTTCCACAATACTTATTTAAATAGATCAAGGAACAGACGCAAAAAGCCACAAGAATGTAGGAAACTTATTTCCAAACCTTCCTTACTCCCTCAGCTTTTTACTTTTCAGTTCCTTGACTCTGTTTCTTTAGTTCTTCACTTGCCACGAAGTTAGACAAGACCTGAATAATAATTAAAAAGTAAAATGTAAGAAAAGAAAGAGACTAAAAATAAAAGAGACAATGGTCTTTCAAAACCACTAGAGGTACAAAATGTGCCAGCAGGAACTGCAAATCATTCATTTAGGGACTGAAACAGAAACTTTCAATAGGCAGGATGCTCTTCATTGGAAGCAGTAGCAGAGAGTGGTCTAGGATGCTCCTTGACAACACAATGACCATGTGCCAATATGATACAGCTAGTGGGAGTGTAGGATATCTTACACAGCATGTTTTCATTAGAGCTGGGAAGTACCTCTGATTCAGGAGTGGCAAAACCACATTTGGAAAATCCTGTTCACAGTTCTGATGATTTATTTATCAAAAAGAGACTTTTGAATGGAAAGACAGAGAAGGTTCTTAGGACAGGAAGGAAAATRAAGAACCTTTTCTCCTGACAGGCTTTCTTAACCCCCTAAGGCAGTCTGGGAAGAGAAAGGATTATGTTTGAGATGTATAAATTAGGAATGGAGAAGAAAATTTTTGTTGGAGAACAATTTGGTCAAGTGAATGTGAATTGGTGAGGAGTTGATTTAGGCTACAGATTAAAAACAAAGCCTCCAATTAGAAGGAGAAAGAGCTTGTGGCAGTTTGCAGGCAGTACCTTAGCCGCAGGACCCTTGTTGTTTGCTGTATCTGCCTGGGTAAATTAATGGAAGCGGTTTTATGCCAGAGCAAAAGCAATCTAGGAAATAGCAATTTAAGATTCAGAGACTTCTGCTATCCGATTTTGTGGTACTTCTGAACACCATTAGAAAAAAAAAAGGCAGGTCAGTGTTTTGTTGGGGGCCCTATACTTATTTAGTCAATGGAATTCTTTTTTGGGCACTTCTGTTTATCACCTGCATTTTTTTTCCCTCTTGCTGTAGAATTTGCCTCTGGGTTAAGTTCTGTCCCCAAACTTCCATGAGACAGTGATGACTGTCAGCTCCCCAAAGCAGGATGCTGAGAAAGATGTGCTTCAAGGAGCACCATAAAACCCTAGATTTGGCAGGTTGGTGCAGCTGGCTGTGTGTGTTCACTGCTTGCCAGATCAGGAAGCATTTCTCACTCTCACACAATGACAATCAATGCTGTCACCAGCTGTTGCATGAAATGCAACTGACTTCCTAGGAACTTTCCAAATATACATCCTTTTATAGAGGTCTAAGTGTGATACCTTCAATTTATCCCCTTTACCCACAGCAGACTGTACTTTTTTGACTTTGGGTAAAGTTTTGTAAAAAGAGGCTGAAAGTGTTCATGGGTGATGGTTTTTTTAGCATGGCTTGAGGGAGGCCTGAGATTCTTGTGGGTCTTCCTGCACTTAACATGTAGCTTCCAGTTCTCATGGAAGGCTTGGGCTAAATAACCTAAGTAACCTCATCCTATCCTAACATGCTGCAAAATATAAAGGAGATATAAAGAGAATATCTGCCCAGGTCACTGGACAGAACCACATCCCCTGGAGCCCTTCTACTCCATCTAGGCAAAAAATAGAGGAAACAAATTTGTGATATGCTTTATAAACTTTCCCATCCCTGTAGGACAAGCTGGCCCTAAAGGAAGATACAAATCCATTTAATAGCCTCAGGCTTCAGATAGAACCATGTGTGGTTTATACAAACAGAGGCAAAAAGCCCTTATTTCCTCCACTGTTCTTGCACTGTTGCATAAAGACATGTAGGTTATACAATAGCTAAACAGAAATTGCACAAGTTAGCTCCATACATCTAAATCAGAAACAGAGTCTCCATGTCTCACTGGACAGACATAAAAGATGTGACACAGTGAATTCTGGTCCTAATGAAGTTAATGGCAAAGCTCTTGCTTACTCCAGTGAGATCACAATTTCATCCAAAATCTTGGCTCAAGTCTGCAGCTGTTGGACTGAGCAGTACATTTAAAGCATATCCTTGTTAAGGTTTTCTGAGCACAGGGKTGAGCTGACCTTCCTTTTCTTTCTTTTTTAGTTTTTTGCTTATGATAAAGAAACACAGAAAAGTATTTTAAGGGCAGATACTTAGGAAGCACTTTCAAACTTGAATTATAAGTCTAAAAAGGGTCTGAAATAGTACCCTTGAGTGCAGAGACAAATATTAGCAAAGTAGTTATTTCCATGCTTCAATGTCAATACTTCAAGCCACTGAATGCTGCAGATGAGTCACAGTATTTGGACATCAGATGGGAAACCCCTAACTCTGAGCTCAAACAGACATTAAAAAAAAAAGAAAGCCTCTGATGAACTCGAAATCTAAACTCTGCAATTATATAAGCATGTGAAAAGATCCACTGCTCTACAAGGACTGTGATGCAGCAGTGTCAGCAGAGCTGCTTGGCACACCGAACTAACTAATTACTTGCCAGTTCTTTTAGATTGGCCTGGGGTGGATGGCAGCACTGGGTAAGAAAAGCCAGTGCAATTTCTTCATGTCCTCAGGCTCATCTCGTGTGACTTTTGAAAACTACTGCTGTTTCATTAAATGTTACATGTATRCCAAGCCTTCCCCCTCTTCCAAGATTCCTGTCAAATGAAGAATGAAGGAAAAAAGAAGGGAAGAAAGAACAGAAATCTTGTGCAACCTCGGCCACACATCACATCTATTCCCAATCAAAAGGTTACTTCTTTCCCACACCTCCCTGAAGCATCTCTTAACAACTGAGCTGATTCAATACAGAATGTCATTAACAATCCAACAGTAAATATGGTTTGGGGGTCATCCTCATTTTACAGAAACAAACTACAAATAATCATCTTGAGCAAATCAAATATCCTGGCAGGGCACTAGTATTTCAGGAAACTGGTTGCAGTATATTAGTAAGCGCAACTACCACACCACTTTTTGCAGATTATTTTGGAGCTCTATAAATCCTTGCAATGAACATGAGCTAAAGCTGTCAAGGATGGGCAAGAATTGCTTCCACATATGTGATTAAGCCTGAACAGTTAAAAAGACTTAACCCAGCTCCAAGCAATTAGGTCTGGTTGGTCAGAGCCATCTCTGTGTTGTTGCAGGCAGTCTCATTACTCAGGGCTGCCCTGGACATCAGGCAACTAGCTGGCAAGGCATCATGGCCTTGACTCTTTAGTGACCAGCTTCTGACTAGCCCAGATACGGCCCTGGGAGGGCAGGACAAAATCTCAAAGGCTTTAGTGTAGCTTCCAGCTTTTGTCAGTATGGATAATGGCTGCAAGGCAAGCTGCAGCCTGCCAGAAATATAGTTCTTCCTGGTTTTCTGACTGTGTGGAACAAGTGACTGACCCAATTAAAATTTTAAATCAATGCAYCACACTGCAAGCTACCTCTCCTAACTATTAGCTTGAGTGAAGACATGCTGCTTTGCACTGTCATTCATACTCTTTGACACTTTGACACTGTYTACCTGTTTAACCATTTATCCACACTGGTCTTTTCTCTAACACCTCTCTCCACTTCCTTACTTTATTCATTCCCTCTCTCACATACATTATTTTACCCTCTTCACTATTCATATGGTTCCTTTCCTTCTCCATATCTCGTCTCCTTTCTTACTCTCTGGATCCCACTCAGCCTCCTTCGGGCAAGAAAGCCAACAACGTACATGGGAAGAGGAATCAACATTGATGACCAGGAGTCAGAGAGGACACGTGAGAAGTCCAATGTTGGAAAAGGCATTTTGAAAGGTACCTGAGAATCCCAACAAGTTACCCAGAATTTTCTCTAGTGAATGCCTGCTTTCTCCAGGTCACAGGTCAATCAGGGCAAAACCCTGGCCTTATTCTAAACTCTCTCTGCATACATTTTGCTCTGTTTATGTGCAAGACTCAAGCATTAAGCCAAGAAGAACAGGCACAAATTAGATAGCAGAAGAGCTGTATGGAACCATATGCTTGTTTCACATTTCATTTTTCAGCAGAAAGTCGACAGTTAGCTCCTATCTCTTTTGGATTTAGGATTTTTTTTTTTTTTTTTTTTTTTTGTAGCAAGGAGTTGGTTTTTTCTTTTTCTCTTTTTTTTCCCCTAAAANTTTTTTTTTTTTTTTTTTTTTCTTTGTAGCAAGGAGTTGGTTTTTTCTTTTTCTCTTTTTTTTCCCCTAAAAGAAGTATAAAGCAAGGCATTCATCATTTTGAAATGCCTGTGATTGTTAAAGTCTTTGCAAACATTCACTATTAACATGAACATTCATTCTTAAGTGTAATGATAAATACAGTAAATAAATCCAGCCCTGCTGAAATACAGAACAGATACATGCCTCCAGTCCCAGCAAGTATTGCTCATGTTTCAGATGCAAAATCAAGAAAGCTTGGCCCTTGGTGCTCACTGGTATCCTCACAAACACAAAAATAAGCAGTGATTACCACTTTGTATTTTTTTCCAAGTACTAAAATGAAGTCACAACTGTTTTATGTTGATCAGATAATCTGAAGTGCCAAATTTCCAAAAGAACAAAATATAAGAGGAATCTGGTTTCTATGTTTACTAAATACTGTGTTTGCTTGTTGAACAAAAYGACAAAGAACAAAGGAGACTGCTACTTCTCAGCTATTAAGTGAAACAGCACTCCACAATAATCCTTGTGCCTGGCATCCTGGGCCCTGTCCAGCCTCAGCTGGATGTAATGGCAATTGCTTTTCAGGCGGCCCACAAACACTGGTGCGGAAATGACACTCCTTTTTATCGACACAGCAGCCCTATTAAGGTATATAAGGAAGAAGCCTTCATTTTGTCTACAAAAAACTCACAGGCAGCGAGTGAGGCAGTGCAGAGTAGCTCACATTACAGAATTCAACACTAGCATTTATAAACCAACAACTTGGCTATGGATTGCCTTTCATAAAAGTCTCATAGTCCAACTCCACTCATGAAGCTACACATGTTGTAATGAACACAAATGCTGTCAGCTACATGAGTTGCCACATAGTACAAAGCCAGCATCAACAACAGAATCAGAGAACACAGCCGTGCTTATCCTAGCAATTCAAGAAGCCTTTGACAAACTTCACAGATTGTTTTATGGCAAATGAGCTCGGGAATTTCCATTTGTAAAAGAATTGTATTTTAATAACTCCTGCATTATTAAGCCAAATGTGATAATTGTTTTTGTTTATCTGCTTCTTCTTCACTAAGGCCAAACAAACATGTTGAATCTTTGACCARAGGAAGGATATTTCTATAACTTATTATTAAATAATAAACATAGCATACAAAAACAACAGAACATGTCAATCTTATCAATTCTWTTCCAGTTTACCAAAACCTTGTAACCCCAAACCAGCTTCTCTGTATGCTGCATCCTAAACCACCTCACAGACAGATGGTCCAGTATAATACTTGTAGTATAATCATATCAAGGTGGCGAGATGACTGAATCAGAGCTCAGTTATTATTGATAATAGCAGTTCACTTACCCGATAGTAGTCTGTGCTGTACACATCTCTGGACATCCCAAAATCCCCAATCTTCACCAGCAGGTTCTCACCAACCAGGCAATTCCGGGTAGCAAGATCCCGATGCACAAAGTGCTGTGACGCCAGGTAAACCATCCCAGCAGCAATCTGCTGGGCAATGTGGAGCATCTGGGACTGGGTCAGCTCAGCGGGACGGTTGCCTTCTGCCATCAGTACTGCATCTGGTCCGTGTGCCCTGTACCAAAATACAAGCTGATGAAGTGATTTGCCACTTGTAAGCCAAAGAGGTAAAAGGCATCTGGTGGCCTAAAACCACACAAGTGACTTGCTCAAGCATAACGACAAAAASGAATGTAAATTCACTGGCGAAACAGGGGGAATTGTCTTTTGACTTTTTTCCTCTACTGTTTTCTTCCATGGTCAGAAATGCTGGTAATTTGAAGAGCATTACATGATGGGCAATATATTGTTCATGAAAATAAAGCAGGCAGATAGGTTTATAACAATCCTTMGCCCTAAACCACTACCTTCATTCTGCTGCAGAAATCTCTTCTGGAGAAAGGTTGGTAAAGGTAGCTGATTGGTACTTGATGAAAACCTCTCCAAGAGTGATACTCCGCCAAGAAGTGGTAGGCATAGCACCATTCTTCCTGTGTTTGAATGACCAGTTTTCTCTTAATTTCCACAGGGAGACAGGTAATTGAGCATTTTCAACTTGTCTTTAAGAAGAAAGAACTAACTTCCTTCTCACATCTGATCTGAGAAAAAGGGCAGTAGCTTTAAATTTATACTTTCAATTTCCTATCATATGTACAGAATAGAAAAACATTTTTGCTGATTTCACCTGTGKAGGCAAGTTCTGCTCTACTCAGGAATTATCAACAGTGGGAAGAGAACTTAAAACATAGTCTAGTCTGAACAACTAAAGAATTCCAGAAATAGATTTTTTTTTTCCCCAAGATCCAGCAAGCTCCTAATGATCAATTAATTCATGAGCAGCTACTAGTCCTGTTGGGGCAAAGAAGGCACTTTTGTATTTGGAAACCCCAATAAATCTCTACAGCTCTTGTGCTTCACCTATGCTAACAGTACTTGTTCTGGTCTACATATGGCACATCCTGATACCTTGAAGATAGAGGTATCAGTATATGGTCAGTAGAGATGACATGTGGCCTTTGTTCATCCCTAGGGGAAAGGCACAAGATTTTGTAAGAGAATTGCAAATAAATCAAAATCTGTGAGATGAAATCTGACCCTACCTGTTAGAAATATGATACCAAAGTTGCCCCAGGGGAAGAACTTCATGAGCAAAGTGACAGATGTGAGGGAGGTACAAAGGTTTGCAACATTGCTGGGACTGCATCTGGTACCAGGCAAAGATGTTCACTGCAGTTATCCTGCTACAGGGTACAGATGGMCATTCAACTGACAGCAGTGGTGGGAAAAAGAGGAGAGAGGTGAAATCCCCAACCAAAGCTCAGAGGCAAACTCCTAATGAAAAACACTGCACCTCTTCACTGCACTGTTTTGTTTTTTAATGACTGTTTTTAAATGTGAAGCTTTGAACATACAAAATTAGAGCTCCTCTTCTCTAACTTCCCAAGGAGATGGTATGTATATAATGAAACTTCTGGATAATTTTTAATACGCTATCTATCTTGCTTCTCTTCTTGGTGCCATCTGCAAAAGTGGAGCTCCACACTGTCAAGAGCCACCAGCAGAGCCCTTTGGATCAACATGGTTTCCACTATCCACCAAATGCAGGGCCACCAAATGCTTCGGGGCTGTAGTCCCTGGCTGCACCACCAAGCAGTAAAGGCTCCTTTGGGTTAAATTTCAGATATGTTTTTCCCTGACAGCCTTTGGTGGCGCTGCAGGGTAAGAAATACAGGCTTTTCTAGCCTGCTTACGGCTAACCTCTGATCTGCAGCACAAGCTGCGGCAAATGTGAGCAGAATGACAGGAATGACAAATTGGAGCTTAGGTTAAACAGCTTGTCCCAGCATAATCATTTTATGTTCTAAAGACAAGGGCTGATTAATAATTAAAAAAAAAAAAAAGAGAGAGAAAACTTAACATACGAAATATACTGTCTGCAACCTACCATTCTCCACAACAACTCAAAATCAGAGTTAGGAGGTTAAAAAAAAGGCTGATCGCAAAGAATCAATGAATAAGCATTTGTCGTAATGACACTGAATCAGCTGCAAATCTAGTTTGTTTTAATGGGGGTTCGGCATTTTAAAAAAAGCACCTGGCCTGGCATCTTTGAGAAGCTCCGTCCCCTTCACATCCAGAGCAGAGGTGCGAGCAGGCAAACGCAACCACCTCAGCGCTGCCCTGGCAATGCACTTAACCCTCTGCCAGGGAGACAGTCCCTCTGGAAGAGTCACGTTCCCGCCGAATCCCCGGCTCAACCCATGGTCTCCCTGCCAACCCTGACAATAAAGGAAGAGGCTGGTTGATGTCATTTGCTTTTATGATGTGTCTGTTTGCTCACTGGGGATTACAAGGACGGCAAACTCATTTCACAGAAGCGATCAAAAACTGGCAAACGGTGACACCACCAGTCACTAGCAATTTTACTCAGACACCAAATCTGAACCTATTTAAAGGGCCATTAGTTTGATTGTTTTATGGCTTTGTCAGCACCATGCATTACACATATTTTTCCAAAATGGAGGTGGCTCCTAGTTATCCGTAGTCAGAAGGGATCTTAGTACATCAAAATGCCTTTGTGGTGCCCTTTGATGAAACAGCAGAGAAGAGCTTGAGAGAACAGTCCATTATGCATTTTTTTTTATGTAGAGCAAAGGCTGTCCCTTAACTGCTTATTTGTATGTCAATGAGTTCAGACAACTAAGTATATGGCATATACTTAAAGAAACTGGACAAAATTTGCTGGTTCGTAAGTTACATATTTATTAACCCTTCCTTTACTAACAGACTGCAATTTTGGTTGGATATTGCTGAATAACTTTTGAAGATAAAAACTCCAATCCAGCCCCCACGATGYTGCAATTTCCATTGTACTGAAATTTCTAAGGCTAACAGTTTTCTTACCACAGGTTTATAGTACTTTTTCCAAAATGCTGACAGGAGGGAAGAGAAAAGCAGTAAGATTTTCCAAAGCTTTCAGACACCTACAGATAGAGATAGGTGTTGAGTGGGATCTTTCCAAGTGCTAGCAGAAAGGAGGCAAGGGAGCAATTCCTACTGAAAGCTTTATAGCCAAATATTTCAGAATATACTGAAATATACTGAAAAACAGTACTCTTTTTGCTGAAGGCACTAGAAATAACTTAGTGGTCCTTCCAAATAGATAAGGAAATAATGAGCCCCACAGCTCACAAAATGTACAAGCACTGTGTCACACAGATTTTAATTCCTGCATTTTTTACCAGTGGTAGGTAATCTGCCATTTAGTACCAGCAATGCCCAACTTCTCTGCCTATTTCTGCCTCCTCAGCACAATGCACACTGGTGGATTTACCTGAGGAATTTGTTCAAATCTCCGTGCTTCATATACTCAAAGACCATGATGAGTGGATCGCCCTCGACGCAGACGCCGTAGAACTTGACAATGTGCTCGTGCTGCAGGTTCGTGAGCAGCTCTGCCTCACGGTGGAAGTCCTTACGGGCATTGTCACTGGCATCCTTAAGTGTCTGGTGGAGGAATGGGAAGACAGGTTTGCAGAAGGTAGTGAACATGTGGGAAGGCGCTGTAAGGGTAAGATATGGACACTCTACTCCGAGAAGTTTTTTACCTGGAGTACTGTGTTCAGTTCTGGGCGCCCCAGTATAGGAGGGACGTGGAGCTTCTCGAGAGGGTSCAGAGAAGGRCAACCAGGATGATTAAGGGAATGGAACATCTCTCGTATGAAGAGAGGCTGAGTGAGCTGGGCCTGTTTTCTCTGGAGAAGAGACGGCTCAGAGGGGATATGATTAATATGTATAAGTTCAGGAAGGGAGAATGCAGGGAGGAAGGGGACAGGCTGTTTTCACTGCTGGCCAGCGACAGGACGAGGGGTAATGGCCACAAGCTGAAGCATATGAAGTTCCGTCTCCAGGTGAGGAGCAACTTCTTTACTGTTAGGGTGACAGAGCAGTGGAACAGGCTGCCCAGGGAGGTTGTACTCTGGAGGTCTTCAAAACCCGCCTGGATGCCACCCTGTGCCACATGCTGTAGGTGTGCCTGCTTGAGCAGGAAGGTTGGACTAGATGATCTCTAGAGGTCCCTTCCAACCTTAAATAAATATTCTGTGAATCTGTGAAGGCTGGAGAAGGTATATTCCTAATAACTGTTTTAGAAATGCACATGTGATGTTTAMGTGCAATTTAATAATGGCAGTACAATTTTTGTTCCCTTGCCACACATCATTCCAGAGGATGTATGAATACGTAGGGCCTTACTTTGCCAAGCGTTTTCCAAACAGAACAAAGAAACTAAGATTATCCAAGGAACATACTAGTACACAGTTGGTCCATATCTTTTAGCATTTAACCCAGGCAAAACCCCAGTATCCTGTTGGCACTCACCTCTGCTTTAAATTCTGTAAAATGAAGCTTTGTTTGCTTATAATGATTAGCAGGAATGTAGGTGCCTTTGTTATGTATTATTAAAGTTGCTCTTGATGTGGACCCCTATAGCATCCTATGAATAAGGCAGATTTATACAAGGGTTCMTCCCTCAACCAGAACTTACAACCTGAGGTCCCAGAACTTTTTGATAATTCAGTGAAATTACTCACATGGCTGAGGTAAAGAACAYGGGTAAGGTACTAGAGGATCCATCCTGAACTGATAAATGCTAAAGAAAAAAGGCAGAACGGAATTTGGGGGGGGGACATCATTGGTTTTTCTTTGACACTTAGACAACTTTAAAATCTTGCATATTTTCATATATGGGAAATATAACAATTCTGGGTCAAATGGGAGGCTTAAATGCTGTTTTATGAAATGACAGTAGTTTTATGACATGATGGCAGCTAAGCAGCCACTCAAAAAGACAGTTTTAGATCTCTTCATAAAAATTATGCTTCATGAGTAAGGAATTCTTTCATGCACCAGAAAAGCAATTTCTGACACCAATTAAGTAAGGAATAATCCTAATTAGCAATATACTATTGCTATGCTCTAYGTGCATAAATACTGAGGTTGCACTGTATAACAGTATTTTTAAAACTGTAAGAGAGTGATAGCAGGTTACCCTTTCTCACAAATTATCAYTCACAGAAACTGAAGACTAAGCTCTGTACTCTAACTACACCTCAACTCTGTAAGAGAAAATGAGACACAAAAATAGTGGCTTTAACTAAAAATGCTTCTTCTTGATCATCTAGTCACTTTATTTTCCATCTTGAATTCCTATGGTGAGCATAGGACTAACAATGCCTAAGAGAAGAGAACAGAACAAGCTGATTGTACAATGGTTCCACCAATAAGCCCCATTTTTTGGCTGTAATAAAATCACAGTTTGTACAAGATACTTCCTGAACAGAATCAACTCTGGCCACTTTTCTGGTATTATATGTGTTCATTTGTAAATAAGGGACTAAAATATGATTTTTACAGAAAACAGTTCCTTTACTCATGAAAATGTAACCATAGGTCTCCAGAAATGAACAGCTACCATAATAAGGTCCAGATGGGGGGAATAAGAATCAGGGCAGACTGAATAGCCAGTTACTACGTCAAGAATTTTTTTCCCAGTGGATTGAAGGCTGTACAGATTCCAGAGGCAAAAGAAATCTGTCAAGCCGAAAACACCCCTTCCCTGAGGGACACACTTATGAACCCTGTGTGTTCTCTGGCTTTCTTCCGTGAGTTTTACACATAATGATGCAATAAGGATTTTGGCTGTTTCAAAAGCTATGGCACATGAAGATATAGAGCTGAAGTGGATATTAACTCAGTCCCCCATCTTGGGTCTCCAGAGTTATATCCAAACCAGGTAAGGGCTAACAGAAATACCTCTACCACCCCTTAATGGCTCTGAGATGATGCTTTAATATGATACAGCCACAGTCCAATCTACAGTATATAATGGAATCACTGGGAACAATTCTGCTCTCACTCGAGTTTCCTCTTGTGGCTTCATGCATAAAGTAATTTAACTGTAATTCTTGTAGGTAACAGAACTAGAAAACCAATTTACAAAAAATAAATAAATAACAGGAATCTGKAGAAAAATAATCAATATGGAGAAGCATAGCCAATCTTTCACTGTAAAGACAGTAAAAATGCTGACAGCTTTACCCCTGTGAGGATGGCATATTGTATATTTGAGAAAGTGCTTTTTATCTCACAGAAACAGCAAAATTATCATATGACAGAGCAGTTGCCATGGCAATTACATATTTTCTGTCAAAGAGCAAAATGCAGGAAGGTCTAAAATGTAGGAGAACCCTGACAGGCTCCCTACCTACCAGGAGGTGAGTGGAATTTCTGATGCCCAGTCGTGCCAAGCCCCCTTTTCATTATTTCATGCAGCACAGAACAGATGCAATGCATGAAAGAGAGCTGACACATTCAGGCAAAGAGGAGACTGGAAGGAGTGAGAATTAATAAGCACAGAGAAATGACATTGAGTAATGTATATAGCTTGTTCTCAGTGCAAGGAAAAAATAAAACCAAAATAAAACCATAAGGGCACAAGATAGAGAAAAAGACATATTCATTATTATTATCTTTACTGACAAATAAGCCAAAGCTCTGCATGCAAAGCACTTTCACCAGCTGATGGTATTCTTGTGTGAGCAGGAGCTGAGACACAAATTTATGTATCTCAGAGTCCCTCAGGTTTCTGGGCCACCAGCTAAGGAAGAGGAACATCTTCCTTTAGTCAATAGGGGAATGCTCTATTACAGAAGCTCTGTATCTGATGAGTTCAGTCTTTTAACAAGCAAAACTACCAGCCCACTGCTGTTTCCCTTCACTAGGTCTTTGCCCAAGTAACCACTGAGAAATTAGTCTCTTCAGATYCAAGCTCGGTACAGGAGCACAGAACATGTGGTTACTCAACCCGTAACTACACTGTAGAACTGCACCTGTGACTACGCTGGAGGAAAAACAGCAGGATGTGGCTCTCACCAGCATTGGTATGTCTTTGTAATGAAATTTTCAGGATACTTTACACTGTTTCAGACTTTCATCGTSAAATCCTTACAACTGCTTCCTGTCACTGTATGACAAGTAAGCAGTGTATATATTCCAGAAATGAAGTTTGTTTTTGACCAGTATCCGAAGTGCTGGACATCACAGAATCACAGAATCACAGAATATTCAAGGTTGGAAGGGACCTCTACAGATCATCTAGTCCAACCTTCCCGCTCCAGCAGGCACACCCGGAGCACGGGGCACAGGGTGGCATCCAGGCGGGTTGGGAAGATCTCCAGAGAAGGAGACTCCACAGCCTCCCTGGGCAGCCTGTTCCACTGCTCTGTCACCCTCACTGGAAAGAAGTTCCTCCTCACCTGGAGATGGAACTTCCTGTGCTCCAGCTTATGGCCATTACCCCTCGTCCTATAGCTGGCCACCAATGAAAACAGCCTGTCCCCTTCCTCCCTGCATTTTCCCTTCCTGAACTTATACACATTAATCAGATCCCCTCTCAGCCTTCTCCAGGCTAAACAGGCCCAGCTCACTCAGTCTCTCCTCATATGAGAGAKGTTCCAGTCCCTTAATCATCTTAGTTGCTCTCCACTGGACCCATTCTAGAAGCTCCACGTCCCTCTTGTCCTGGGGAGCCCAGAGCTGCCCCCAATACTCCAGGTTTGGCCTCCCCAGAGCTGAGYAGAGGGGCAGGATCCCCTCCCTCCACCTGCTGCCAACATCCTCCTGATGCAGCCAGGAGCCCATTGGCCTTCTTGGCCACGAGGGTACTGCTGCCTCATGGTTAACTTGGTGTCCACCAGGACTCCCAGGTCCCTCTCTGTGGAGCTGTTTTCTAGCAGGTCGACCCCTAATCTGTGCTGGTGCCTGGGGTTATTCCTCCCCAGGTGCAGGACCCTGCACTTGTCCTTGTTGAACCTCATGAGGTTCCTCTCTGCCCAACTCACCAGCCTGTCCAGGTCCCTCTGGATGGCAGCACAGTCCTCCGGAGTGTCAGCCACTCCACCCAGCTTGGGATCATCTGTAAACTTGCTCAGGGTGCCCTCTGCGCCCTCGTCCAGGTCACTGATGAACAAATTGAACAGCCCTGGGCCCAGTACTGACCCCTGGGGGACACCACTGGCCACAGGCCTCCAACTGGACTCAGCCCCATTTATCACCACCCTCTGAGCTCTGCCATCCAGCCAGCCCTCGATCCACTGCACCGTGCACTTGTCTAGTCCGCTCTCCTGGAGCTTCTGTATGAGGATATTATGGGAGACGGTGTCAAAAGCCTTGCTTAAGTCAAGGTAGACAACATCCATGGCTCTCCCCTCATCCAGCCAGTTAGTCATCCCATCATAGAAGGCTATGAGGTTCATCAGACATCTTTGGTTTTCCTCTGAAAGCATCATGGAAATAGTCTTCACCTAATGTTGACATCACTCTCTTATGTGACCTCAACCTCAGAGCAGAATGACCTTTGCTTTTTCCTCACTTCCAACTCCCGTAATGCTAAATGAATGCAAATGTACATGAAGGGAACCAAGTCCATGAGAAAATGGTACTGAATCAAGTCTAAGGAAGTCACTGTAGCATGGCAAAATGACCTAAAATGAAATGATAATTATCCCTTCACCCCTTTGTTCACCTTCCTCTAAAACTGCCTGAAGGCAATGGTATACTGATTTGATTGAAAATTCACCCAGGAGGCATATAGTGCCCACAAACTACTTAACCTTAGGTTAAGTTCTGTGTTCACATGTTCTGCCCACAGAGTTTCTGCATACCCAGGGATCCTCAGAAAAGCCTGATGGTCAAAATGATTTTAACCTGAGCCATGCAAATGGAGCAAAAGTGCAAAATTTGGGATTGTTTRTGCTTAGCCTGATTTTATCTCTTCCCAGGTTTTTTTTGGAACCCTTTTACCTGCTTTATAATTTTCAACAGCAACATCAATATTTGGGGTATAGGACAAGTGAGGAGAATGCATTCCGAGTCAGAGCAGCTCGCTCCTCTGAGGTTCAAATCCAGGGTTTTTCGTCTGCTTGTGCAATGCTGCAACGTTGCCCAGCAACTGGCAGGCAGGGCCCTTCCAGCACAGCCAGCGAGTGAAATGCTCTGCGAATCTCACCTAGGTGAGACGATGCTTCCCCCAAGCCCCAGCTGACACAGCCCCAGCTTGCGTRGCTTCCTTTCTAAATCCTTCCAATACGGCCTCACCTGTCACTAAACATGTATTTCTAACAGGCTCAGAGAAGCTCTTTCATAGGGACATTCTTAGTTTGCTTTTGCTCAAGGGGAGGATGATCTCTAAATCATTTGCTGTTCATCATGAAGACCTACCCTCAACTGGCATGCTCCTCCAGGACCAAAATTTTCAGATCTTTGCTGGCCAAGCCCTGCATCCAATAGAGGGAATGGGAGCCAGTTCTCTGACTGGTGCCTGTAAAGTCCCATGCTCTGTGAGGGAGAGTGCTGCCCTCAAAAGTAACTAGAACATAGGCATGAAGCATAGCCATTAGTCCATCATGCAGTAAAGGTGAAAGGCTGGGAATGTCAGGTGATTTACCACTTCATTGTATAGGACCACTCCAAAGGTCTATTTAGCCAAAAAAATCACTCTCTGACGGGGAACGGAGTCAGCTTTTCAAGAGCTGATGCAAGACACCTGAAAGAAGCATAAGCTGTCCACAAGGACAGGTCTCCTTACTTGTCCTTCAGCAGTTATCTGAACCRCTAACTGCAAGACAGTTATCAAGGACACTGTGAAGAGCGAATCCGGGAAACCTCTAATAATACTGGTACAGAAAACTGATAGATTTGTCATCCAAAACCATGGAGACATTTCTGCCTTTATACACTGAATGCTACTCATTGTAAACCACTGCGAGAAAGAACAGAAGAGAGAGTACAGGCATTGCATTTAACAGGAGTGAAATGATAGGCTCCATTTGGTCAAGACTTTCAAAGGGAACAAGCCAATTGAAAGGCTTTTATTTTGCTCTGAAGCAGTTACCTGAAGTGACAGAGGACAGGAAATTTTCACTCTATTCTCACCAAAATACAATAGAAAATTAATTCAGTTCTAGCTTSGTCATCTTCTCTCTCTTGCTTTTTCCTATCTATGATACAACATTTTTTCCCACCAGAAAATATGACTGAACAACACAAGTATCAAAAAGATACTAACCTTGGCAAACCCCTCCAAAATTCTATTTGTGATGGAGAAAGATATAATTCAATTAATGCATCTTCCTTTCATGTTCCCTCACTGCTAGATCCAAAACTCTGCTCCTTGTTTACAATTTCAAAAAGAGGATCTTCTGGGATTCTTTTACTGTATCATTTGATTCAATGATTTGATTCAAATTCAATTCTACGTACACATTTGCCTAATTGGGAATGGACAGACAGTATTATTTTCTGGTCCCTAAGCACAGTCCAAATTCTATGATATATGTTTCCATTGCCTTTAATGAGATACTTTAAGTGCTAAACACCTAGTTCGGCTCTCTTGAACACAGATGGAGATAGGGGACAGTTGTCAGGGAGACCTAGCAAACTCCTCATAGATCGTGGTTTCACTGATACTGTTTTCTAGCAAACCTCCACAGCTGAGGATGACAACTGACTTCACAATCTCCATTTTTGGGGGTCAAAAAAGTTTGGTATGGTGAATCAAGTCTGCAGTGCTCTGAGATCATGATGGAAATCTTACTCCCTGATCTGTTTCCTGCTGTGCTGCCAAACAGCAACAGAGTTGCTGTTCTTCTTCAGAGTTCTTCCGTTCTTCAGAGTACTCAGTGTTGAGAGGATTTTTCTGGATCCACGCTCCAAGGTTATGGCTGTTTTCACTTAGTTTCCTCCACCTATGATTGTATTTTGGGATGTTTGAAAAGAGCTTGATGATTGAAAATCACTCTTCTATTTCTAAAATGTCATGATTTTTGGATTTCCATGCAGGCAGTATTTAATAGTACATAGCAGTATTATCTACAAGTTTGTTATTATCTACAAGTTTGTTATTAGATTCCATATAAGATTACTAGCAACCATACTAATGATAATTATACACAATTTCTATCATTGGCTGCCTAAAAGAATCAAATATATCACAACAAATCAGGTCTTTTTAGACCAAGAATTATACATATTTTTACATAATTTTAATAACTTAGATGTTATTTTGCATGCATTGTACTTTGGAATCATAGAATGCTTAAGGTTGGAAGGGACCTCAGAGCTCATCTAGTCCAGCCCTCCTGCTCACGTAGGGTCAGGGGGTACAGGGCTGCGTCCAGGCGGGTTTTAAAGATCTCCAAAGAAGGAGACTCCACAACCTCTCTGGGCAGCCTGTTCCAGGGCTCTCTCACCCTCACTGTCAAAAAGTGTTTCCTTAAGTTCCTGTGGAACTTCCGATGCTTCAGTTTGAAGCCATTTCCTCTAGTCCTATCACCATCCACCACCGAAAAGAGGCCGGCCCCCTCCTCCTCACTGCCTCCCTTGAGGTATTTATACACGCTGATCAGGTCCCCCCTCAGCCTCCTCTTCTCCAGGCTGAACAGACCCAGCCTTTGCTCACAGGGCAGATGTTCCAGGCCCCTGATCATCCTGGTGGCCCTGCGCTGGACTCTCTCCAGCAGCTCCACATCCCTCTTGTACTGGGGAGCCCAGAACTGGACACAGTCTCCAGATGTGGCCTCACCAGGGCTGTGTATAGGGAGACGATCACCTCTCTCAATTAGATAGATCACAAAAGATTTTGTCCCTTTGTGACACTTATCAGTTTCCTCCTTTTCCTTACAAAATCTGGCTCTTATTTTATAATCCTGAGCAAGATCGAATATCATGTTCTCTTAAGACTCCATTAGCCTTGTGTACCCTTCCACATATATCAGAGAAGTTAGTGGCGCTGTAGAATAGACAAACACGATCATTTACAAATAAAACGGCACCAGTTTCAACCAAGAATTAATAACRGAAACCCTTGACTCTTTTACCTTGACTGCCACCAAGATCTTGTCCTGCTCGGGACAGAGGTTATAGCACTCAGCCAGAAAGACTTTCCCAAAGGCTCCTTCTCCCAGTTCTCTTTTAAGAACGATATTGTGGCGCTTGATGTGCTGAACAACTGTGAACAGAACACAGAATGGAGGTCAGAACTGAACGGCACGGTCATGAGGGGATGAAGGCCRTGCTGGCAGCCACAGGGAGACAGCATGGCCTGCCCAGTGCTGTGCGTAACAAGGAAGGAACATGACACGGTTAGCGTTTTGTCCAAAGAGAATGTGTTAATATGTTTACATCTGGAGTGTCGCACATTCGCTGTATAAGAAAAAATGGAATTAACAGCTGCCTGTGAAGAAGCTATTTATCATCATGCTTGGAKGAGTGCTGTGGAGAATACATAAAAGTGAACACTTTTTTTTTTTTAACCCTAGAGACAAAAAGTCAGTAAACAAAACAAACCTTTCTCATATCCCTTCTATTTTTGTTTTTCCAACAATATCTGAATACTCCTAGGCAAAGCCAAATATCTTTGGAAGGAATAAAGTCTTAAAATTAACCTAATCCAAGAAAATAATATGTCTTCTGTTAATTAAATCCAACATTCTCTGACACTCTTAACATGTGTTTATGCTGCTTTAAACTGCTGCTGTCTCTCACAGTGCTATACTACAGCTACTATAAATATATCATTTTCACAAACATGATTTACAGCATTGCTCCAAGTAAAAGAAATAAAAGATGGACAAAGGTTTTAGTCAGTGTAGTGGACACAGCCTTAGCTGAACTGCTGCCCAGAAGCAACTGGTCATTACAGTCCTCCAKCATTTTTGTTTGTCTCTTTTTATATTTCCCTTTGGTGCAAGTTTCCATTAGAAGATTTAATATTTTAAAATCCTGAACCAAATTGTGTAAAATACGTCAGCAATTTATAATGTTCTATCTTCATAAAGCAGCTGCAAGGTCAGTTTAAATGGCCATCTGAACAGGGTTTATAGCTTGTGTTACTGAAACCACACAAAACAGCCAATGTCTGCTGATGAACTTGACCTAAGTGTATTTGGCAGCTTTTGGAAATGCTAAAATTCAGCCCTGCTAGGACAGAGCCCATTTGCACTTTAACTGCTAAATCTAGTGAAGTAAATAGGTTAAATGGGCATCAGACTCCTTCTGCAGAGGCATGAATCTCACCTCCACAATGAAACTGGTAGGATTAGTGCTGAACCTATGGTGAGGGAGAACTGAGGTTTGGGTTCTATTTGGGATATATCTTGCTGTTGACCAGCCTCTTGCTCTGGCTATACCTTTCAAACTGGCCATTCATTTGATTAAAGAYTACTAAAGACATCTTTACTCCAGGGGCACTACTATTAGAAGTAGTGGGAAGACACTGCTTCCCCCTTACCATCAGCAACATCTGGAGAAAGGGACCATGGTTAAGGAAAGGAAAATACATACATTCCACACTGCCAGTCTATGAAGGTGCAACTGCAGCACATTTCTTAGCAGTACCTGTAACAATAACACAGGTTCATGAGATGCACCATCCCAGTATTTGCACTATTCATCCCAATACAGTTCTGCTCCAACAAGGCACTAAGCACAGCCAGAGCAGCTGGGATTGTGCTCACTCCACAAGCAGCCAGCCCCTCAGAAAGAATGGTAAGGAAAAATGGCTCTTTAACATGTGCCAGAACCGCAAAGACCTGTTCCTGCCATGCTATGGTAGCTAGGTGAGATAATTATGAAAATGATGCTATGGTTTCATCCTCTCATGAAGGGCTCCCACCAAAACTGAGAGGACATACTTTCAATTAATAGCCAGGCATGCATTAAATCACRACGTTTTTAATTCTCATCGAATTCTAGTTTAGTATAATATTAAGTTTTGTTGTGGTTATACTTTTATATGCATGTATGTGTGCATATATGGGGGACATACACACATTTTTGGCAAGCTTTTCAAGTACTAAGAAACTTCCTACAGTCAGTAAGAATACACTCTTTATTTCACTTTGCTTCTCAGTATTGTGTTTTCAAATAAACCATAAAATACAATTAGCATAGGAGACAGGCCTGAACCAAAATACACCTTTTCCTCATAGATGCCTGTTAAGTAGTTTACCTCACCTCTGCTAAAATAATAACAAAATAAATATCAGTCATGTCTTGAAGCATGACACATACACATAAACATACACATACATGGTATATGTATCTCAAATACAGTTTAAAAGAGGATCTTGAACAATCATTTCCTCCTCATCAACTCCAGCCTTGCAGTTTATAGGAGGTCTGAAATTTGCCTCATTGTACAGAATCACGCAGAAATTGCTGTTTCCCTCAGTTTTTCCAATTGGTCATGTGTCAACTCATAGGAAATAACTGAGAAAACAGTCCCCAATACTAACAGAGGTCTTTAGTTACAGCTGAAGACACAAAACTCCTTTTTTTTTTTTAATAAATCATTCAAAAGTCTTTGTTTGATTATAATTTTACAACCATTTCCTTATGCTTGCTTGAGAAAGGTGAGGTGATTTGACAGACTGTAACTATACTTAATTGTTTGGAGGAAACCTAGTCATGGCCACAACAGCACATTAGAGAGGCAGGAGATGGAAACTCTCTAAGATACTACTACTCAGCTAAACTGTCCTTTAGTCTTATCTCTTGGGACATTTCTTACTTTCCCAGTACTTCCTCAGTATCACTACCAGACCATCTTGCTTCCTTACATAGAGGCATAGCTGAGACCCACATCACAGCATCACAGAATGTTTGGGATTGGAAGGSACCTCTAGAGATCAGCTAGTCCAACCCCTCTGCTCCAGCAGGGACACCTTCTGCTCAAGCAGGGACACCCAGAGCATGGGGCACAGGRCGGGATCCAGGCAGGTTTGGAAGATCTCCAGAGAMGGAGACACCATGACCTCTATGGGCAACCTGTTTCAGTCAGCCTTACAGTCAAGTTCCTCCTCATATAGAGAAGGAACTTACTATGTTTKAGTTTACACTCATATATGCCAGACACCCAGTCTCACCTTAAAATCAATCTGAGGAGTCATTACGCTGCTCTGCAGATTTTGGTAACTGCAATCAGTTCTGTTGGGAAAATGTGTCCAGAACCCCAAACCCTCTCCCACATTTTCTGCGTCATGCCTGCTGCTGGTAACTGTGAACTGCTTTACATCCAGACAGCTCAGTTGCACATTGCTTAAGGACTCCTTGGGACCACATGGCCCTACAAAAAAGTTGCTGGCGTAAAGTGTCAACGCTGTAAAATGACCATAAAACCAGTTAACTTTTCTTAGGCAGGCAGCATGGCAGTGGTATTGGCTGACTGGGCTCCAAAACTCCAGTTCAGCAAAACTCCAGTTCAACAGAGGTCGAGTTCAATTTTGTCCTCTTTAATACCATCAAAGAGATAGTGATAAATACATTCATCTCTTAAAATTTGGGTTGATCCTCTCCATTTTCAGAACAGAACAGTATAATGTCTGCCCTAATGGTAAAGGGACTTTATTATCAAGTTCCTGGAGGACATCACAAACAAGAGAGAATAAAAATAAATAAGAAATATCAAATACTTCTGTATTGAGCACTTGTAGCTGCTGCAAAATGCTCTTATGTAAACCAAGCATTCAAACAAACAAACTGTTCATACCAAATCATCAAATGCAAAACATAGCAAGCCAGAAAAGAGATCTGCACAGAATATGTTTGCAGGTGATCTCACTGTATCCATCTCTGTTACCTTTCTGTGTGGAACTGAGGCATTATAAATAAATAAATAAATAATGGTAGTAAATGTGACTAAATGGGCACAGATTAAATATAAGAACAATAGAAGTAAATCAAACACATATGCTGTGATAGAAATATGAGCTAAGGAAAAAATCCATTTAGCACACATAGGACCCCAGTCATAATGGCCCTGTCTTTGAGAGAGGGGAGATTCCAGCAGGAGATACACTAAAAAAATCAAGTCAAAATCTGCTTTCAGTTAATATCAGGATAAAGCCAATTATCTCTGTTAAAGTCCAGGAGATTATCTGGATTTACATGGAAGAAATCAAGCAGAATTTGACCAAGGAGGTAGTATAATTGTGTTACCAAGGAGAAGCTCTCACAAAATAGTCTCAAGAGGCAAAGATATGTTCAAAGAGTGGTTATGTACCTTTTTTTTTTTTTTTTTTTTGGCTTAGAGTGATGGTTGCTTTTGAGCTACCAGTTAGACTTTCAAAAATCATGTCATCACTGGTTTAAAGTTCTTGTTTGATACTGCAACAAATATGTAGGGCTAAACTGAGTTGAAACATTTCAAAAAAAAAAACCTATTAAATGTGAAGTGAAAATGAGCAAAATAAACAAGGATAAATGCTGAAAAGAGGCTACAATGTCAAGTAGTATCCATCAGAGCTATGCCATAAAACCAGGAAGCTCCTGTGGTTAACTGCAGGGAATGGCTAGCCACAGGAAACAAAACTGCAGAAAAGGGCCCTCTTCTGTTTTCGAGGTCCCACAGACCTCCCACCAACACAGCTGGCTTTCTTCTGGGTATTTCATTCACTAACATGTAGTACATCATATTTTAATGGACTCAGCAAGGCCTTAATTTGTTTACTCTTCCCAGGTAACCTACCTTGGACTGTGAGACTGGATGGAGAGGAACACACCACCGTCAGGAGTGGATCTCACCAAGACGGTCAGCCCGGGAATATTTCATCATATTGAACTCACTGTATTGGATGTGGCTGACTTCAGTTTCTGTCTTAATTAACAAGTGAAATGCAATGGCAGAATCAAATGATTTTTCCTTGGTCATGAAAAATAGGACTGAGCATTTTACTACCACAAGTGACTGTTAGATCATCTAATCTGACCTTCGCACACTTTGGAGCACTGAACTGAGTGAAATGATTTGTGTTCAGCAGAAAAGGGTTGTGCTGGTCGTGATTTGGAAGTTTGAGCTTTGCTGGCTATACTGTTTATTTTCTTTGATAATAAAAATGCAAGGCATTTTCTTCCCTCCCCCCCCTTTTTTTCCCTTTTTTTTTCTTTTTTTTTCAGCATGTCAGGCTTTCACCTCCTTCTGTTTTTTTTTTTTTTAAGAGACATTCTCTGCCCCTAGCTTAAACACCCTTTTAAGATCTTGTACGTTTTTTCATTATGAACACATTGATATATATCATCAAGACTGTTCTTGCCTGTCTTAGTAAAGCAGAGGGAGGGAAGCTCCTCCCTGGCAGGGATTTTCTCCCGTTCACCAGTGATTTTTATGGGTTTTCTCTGAACAGATTTTCAACACCCTTTAAAGAACATAGTTTTCACAGTTACAAGCCACATTCTTGTGCCACTGTCCATAAGGCTRTGACACACAGATAAAATGATCTCCCTACTCCCTGTACATCCAAAGATCACACTAGCCTTTTAAAGCTAGGTTTCCTACAGTGCATGAAAATTATGCAGCTACATGATGTGCATGTGTTCGCCTCATCTTGAACAGCACACCCAATTAAAATATCACAAGGGCTAGACATTTGTGTTTCCTTATACATTATGACAACAGCAGAGCAGAGCAGGGARCTCTGTGAAGAGTCTGCCACTTATGCCTTACAATATTCATTACTTTTTACTCCATTTTATGTAGTGTTATTGTTGTTTAATTCTTACGGTACAGCATTCCCAGGCAAGTCTGGTGCTCAACTGTAGATGCAAAGAAACCAACATGTATGTTTGCATGTATAGAATCCACACCTCAGGTAACTCACATCTCTTTAAATGCAATGTAAGTCCACAGAATGCCTGCAACACAGATAATCTACTCAAAATTAGAGGTGGCAGTTCAGCATATGGAAGACTGAATGTAGAGGAACTACAGAAGAAATACTATGTCAGATAGGTACACAGGAAAGTCTATAGGTAAGATCAAGAATGCTCTTCTATAGACCTTGGTCTTCCTGGAAGAACTGGAGACACTTCTGAGAAGCAAACTTGCATACATTCACACGAGTGGCATTTTCATGCTGTCAGGAACAACATCCAGTGATAAATGTCATAAAACTGTGATTATTGTGACTTAACCTTTCAATTGMTTCATTTACTATTTAACTCCTCCTATGATCTGTTTTTGAAACCACAAACCTTCCATAGCCTTATATCCAGAATAAATAATATCTATTATTTAGGGTTTTTTTTTTACTCTTTGCTTCTTTACAGGCTACTGAGAACTTCCCAGCATTGTACGGTAAGGGAGTTCGAAGCCAAAAAAATGTGACGCATTTTTGACCACTTTTTGCCTTTGCAGATATTTCGTTTACATGGAGACCATGATCTCATCACCACCACCCTTCTCTTAGATCAGGCAATCCTTTCCGTAAGCGTGATACTAATCTTTAGGGATCTTTTGTGTAGCAGAAACAGAAGCCCTCAATAAATGATGGGGAAGTATCATGGTAGCTATCTCATACAATGGATACTTGAAGGGGAGATGGGCTAACAAACATTCTGTCTTCAAAGCATTAACTCTTTCCTTTCTTTGTTTCCAGAAACAGGCATAGACTTGAAAGCATCCCAGGATCCCAGGTGGAGAAGCAGGACAATCCCAGGTGGAGCAGCAATGCTTGATAGTAGCATTACATATTTAGGGCCTAATCCGTATTAAAGGTTGGCCTAAATGCATCTAAATGTAAAATTCAAACATCATGTTGTTTCCGAGGTAGCTTTCCCTGATTTCAGTTTCGAAAGGAAAAGGAAATAATTTTGTCCCTCTACATGAAGGAGGACAAAAGGCTGTTAGTTTGACCCTTGTCAAGGGGACTTCCAAAGGAATTGTGAAATTTAAATGAACTTTTGAACCCTGTGAAGCAGTACAGCATGTGTTTAGCTTACAGTCCAAAAATGTGTCCTTGTATATAAGGTTAAGTACATACATAATTTTCATATTTTGCTGAACTATTGTCATTGATGGTTGCCCTTCCTGCCCTGTTGCAGCTAACTGTGCATGGAAGGAAGTCAAAAAACAGAAGAGGTATCACAGGAGAATGATAGAATTCACTCTCTTACATTATCAACTTTAAACACATATGAGATATATATTGCTCTTCTAACAATTTTTCTCCTACTGCAGAAAACTTTTCGCAGTTTTGACTGACTGCACAGTATTGCACAGCTTTCCACTAGCAAGTTGAATCTTTCTCAGGCTGAGGTTTTTTGGGTTAATAAAACTCCTCCTCTGGTGGAGAATTCGATTTTGAACCGCTTCTTTTAGCAGACAAAGGTAAGGCTCTATGACTGCTTGGCTACTTCTCTTACAATTCTGTACATGTCTCCCCTTTTCACTGGATTTTGCTGTGAGTGGCAGTCCCACACAAATAACAGTGACAGTTTAAAACAAGAGACTGGGTTCTCCCAGAAGAGGGACCACAAAAATTGTCTGAGGACAATGGGCATTGGAAATCAACAGAAGAAGAAAACTCCCTCACCCTTTGATCAGGCCCCTTCATGAAAACTAAAATCATCAGGAAAGACAGAAAACTTTTGACTCATCCTGTGCACAGAAGAGAGCTTCTTTTTGTCTTCCTTCTCCATAAGGAGATGGAGAAGGGGTTAGCACTAGCTGTTGAAGTGTCAGGAAGAAAAAAGAAAGAAGAAAAAACACGAGAGGGAAGAGATGAGTAGAACTACAGTCAAAGGTATCAGGACCCAGAAAAGAGGGTATTGTCTCCTATAAAGTCCTGTCCTTCCGTGGTCCTGCATCCTCGCAAGGCAAGGCATTTGTTATTTTGATCTCTCACTGAGAAGATGCCTGCCTCTTTGCAAGGGCAAGCATCTGCAAAAGTTTCTGCGTCCACCAAAGGCAGCTGCAACAGGCAGCATATACGTGCAAAGTACATCTGTAAGACAGGTCTTCACCCAGGGCTGTGCTAAGTATTTCTAGTGCAACCACAAAGCGGCCAAGAGATTAGAGTAATAGCTTCCCACAAAAACACAGGATCTCACCCCTAAAGCTCTTGCACACAGGTCATCCAAAAAGCCTGCAAAATGGAACATGCTGAGGAATTTACAGAATCAGATCCTCAAAGACTGCAAAGAAAAGATCACTTTGCTTCTGTGTTGTGCCATGAGMACTGACAAATGTCCCTTCTCATTTCCATATGAATGCTGTACATGATTAATTTTTCAAGTCAAAAAAATGCACCTGTGGTAGATCACATGTCACCTCCCCTACTGATCCTGCTCTTCAATTTTGCACCCATTAAGGCATTAAGACTGTAAAGCAAGAGTTAGTTGTATGGCAATGATGCAATCAATCTGTGTGTGAAGGTCATGAGGTCGCTTCAGCTTGGGTGACCTCTCGTCACTTTTCAGGGTCTGAAAACTTCCTCAGATCCTGGGGATAGATGGGAATGAGATTGTGACATGCCTCTTACATTAAGCTCTGCTTAAATAAACAGTCCTGTTCCAACTTGGAACTACTCTTTAAGTTACCTTGAACCATCAGGTTTCGAAAAAATTTCAAAGCCTCATTGAATAGCAACAGGATAGTTGCCTGTAGTAAATGTCCAGAGAGAAAATCCAACCTCTCCAAACAGAAAGGGAGAAATTGCAGCTTGATACTGGGAACTGCAGGACATTCTCAAATCATTTTCCTTTTATACATATTCTCCTCTCTTGGATTTAATGTTATAACATTAAGAACAGTTAGTGTACATGTAACACTAACTGATCTAGCAGACCATATAAGACCATACAAGACCATATAAGAAATCTGTCATTCACTTGAGTTCTGGATTGTGTTATTTTTCAGTTGAAATGATATTTTTCTGCATTTCAGACCATTGAGAAAGAGGCTTCATTCTTCATTATTTTATATTTCTTTGGTTCTATGTATAGAGAATTTTGGAGACATCACTGTTAGACTTTGGCCACTGTACATGTGCATTTTACTGACAGTGTAGTGAGGCTTCTGCAGTGTAACATGGTAGCAAAGTCAAGACTTAGAAGGTTCCTATAAAGCTGTATGCCCATCAGGTTATCATCTTTTAGATAATTCCTTTGAATTATTAATTAATTCTGTCCTGTTCAATGCACCAGGTCCCAACACAGTACAAAATCAGGCATACAAATTAAAGTAACTATTCTACCAGAATGACAAAAAAAAAAAAAAAAAAAAAAAAAAAAAAAAAAAAAAAAAAAAAAAAAAAAAAAAAAAAAAAAAAAAAAAAAAAAAAAAAAGGAACATGGAAAAGCTTTTGCAACCATGGTGTTTGCACCTCTGACACATTTTGAGTCCTTCGGCCAATGTCAGAGGCGTCTGACATGGGAGCAGAGGTGCCGGCTACAGGAGCACCTTGCATAAGGTCTGCCCAGCTTGGGTCGGCTTGTCTGGTGGCACCGAGTGGCTGCTCAGCATGGAGCCCGTGTGCCCAGTCTGTACATGGGCACTCAGAGCACATAAAGCAGGAGCAGAGGGTGCCTTGGCTCCATGGCAGCCACCAGAAAACCCAGCCATGGAGCTGGGGTTGCTGCTCTACAGCGTGGCCCTCAGAYAGCAGCTTAAAAAGAGGCTTTGTAAGTTCTCACAAGCAGAAATCCCCTCCCGCACATCAGTAAAACTTTTATTTTAAAGAAAGAGGACACACACGCATGAACCAGTAGCTGGCTATAGGACACATCAGCGACTAAAGAAAAAGAAAGCCCCCTGCTCCTTCTGGGTAATGACAGTGTCCTATGGGCCCCAGCGTGACRATGAACTGCCGGAGCCACTGGACCAACAGCGACAACTCAACCAAGCAACGGCTAAACAGGACAGATGAGGCAGAGGACAAGCTCGGGCTCTGCTGTTCTGCTTTCAGCACCTAAAAGCATCTTGTTCTCTGGTTGATAATTAGCATGTGCTGAGCCAAGCATCTGTCACTAAGGAACAGGAGGAACTGCACAAATGCAGCACAACGCTTAGAAGTTTACTGTCTGATTTATCGCACTGCAATGAACAGTTGAAGACTTTTGAGGCATGGGAATGAAAGACAGAAAGAAGGAGGAAAAAAGGAGGAAAGGGAGGAAGAAAGAGCCTTGAACATTTTGTTCCAGTCAGCTTCCAAGAAAGAAAAGCGCTAGGAGAGACTTGATGGAAAGATGTACTCCCACAGTCCTCATGCTGGAGAAGGGGMCACTGGGCAGATGTCCAGGACACGTATTCCCAAAACACACAGGCCCAGCCACTGCAGAGCCCTCCCTGAACAGCAGCACACACGCAGCAAACAAGAAGAACGGCAGAAACGGCTCAATGAACTTTATTCAGGATCTGACATACCATGTCAGTATAATGAACATGACCTAAAGAAGAGGGTTACATTCATAAGCGGGCTGAGTTGCCAGCTCTGACCAATTAGTACCAGATAATTTTACGGCGATAGTGAGTACACGTGTATTATATTCTATAAAAGCTTAATAGATGTCACCATAAATCACAGCCAACTTTCTCCCCCGCGCTCTTTATTAGTGGAAAGTACTTACAGTTGAATCTTCTGCCACAGTTGTTGTAGACTCAAGTCAATGCAAATATAACTCAGGGAGGGGAAGGTCTTTTCACGAAACCAAAAATTAGCAGGCCAGAAAAGTTCTTTCCTTGTCTAGCATCTAAGTGACTTGCATTTAAATTTGTTTTTTTTTTTTTTTTTTTGTAGATATTGTACATCATGGTTTTACAGCACAGTATAAAGCAACTATTGTCTGCACAGCACAAAAATACACAGAATGTAGTCTTATTCTCTCATTCTTTATGAAGTTCAGGTCCTCACACAGAGCAGTAAATGCCAGCTGCCTCCACGTTCATTTACTCGAACAGTGTTTTGTGAAGCAAAAAACGACATAAACAGTTGCTACGTTGACCAGTCTTAATATACCACGTGCTTTTCAGTAAAAACTAAAATTACCAGAAATTTTATTATTACCAGTAAATAGCTGGATTTTTGTCTCAAATTACTTGGAAGTGGCCCTTGCAGCTGAAGAAGAGGGTATTGCTCAAGTATGCACTCTGTGCTAAACTAAAATACAGCATTAGACGAAGTGTGAGCTCTTGCTAGGCCCTACAGACAAGGCATCACCACAGTGGAGCAACAGAGTATTTTGAAAGCAACATGGATTAGCTGTTGTCTCCTGCAAAGACAACCATCCRCAACAGGGTGAGTAAGGACTGGGTTTAGGAGGGACCGGTCTGAAGCCTGGTACGGAGCTGGGAGGCTAGTCTGCCTTTTCATAGTCCCACATCCACAAAATGCAGCAGTTCCCAGAAACACTGCATTTCTACTCTGCCYTCTGGACAGAGGTTAAGGAGAGGTGTATGGGTTAGATACTAACATAATTATTTAGAAACCATTTCCAAGATTTTTTGGCTAGTTTTTGTGAAGTTTTCCCACATACAACTCATGTAATTAACCTAAGGTACGTTTGCCTTTCAGCACCATTGCTTCTATCACATTTATTCTTCCCCTACTATAGCATTTCCTAGATTATGACAAGGGAAATTTAGCCACATGTTCCAAAAGTATATCATGTTCTCAGTGCCAAAAGTTACCATTACCGATCTGCATTTTGCCTTGCAAATAAACTACACGGAGGCAACATCATTTACTCCTGAAAGCGAGACAGACACACATACAAAACTGGAAAGGGATTCGGCATCAGGTTTTGACTAGAAACTCTTAGGAAGCTTTAGCTCAGTGAATTCTTTCATCATTGTTCACTGTTTTTCCAGTCTGGAAAAATAAAGGTGCTACAGCATTATAAAATAGCTGTAAAATAAAATATGTCATAATCAAATAGTGTTTTTATTAGAGATTAATTATTTTGTATCTGCATGGCGTCACCAAGCTGTAACTGTAGGTCTTAAAATTAGTTCTCATATTTATTTATTTATTTATTGTTTTTTGTTTTGAAACAATAATCCAAACACTCTCTTGGCACTCTCACTTTCTTACTTTAAAATCTGATGGGAAAATTTCTAAAGCATCATTTTTCCTGCAAAAAGAAATACTGTTCTTTCATATAAGTACCTGATGCTGGGTTTTGATGTCTTTGTAAATTTAAGTACATTAAAACAGTCAGACACAAGAACAACTGAGGAAAAACACATATCTAGGAAAAAAGATTTCCTCTTTCTTCAGTATCTTGTATGTCACAAAAATAATCCTGCTCTCACTCACAAAGTGTACACTGGGAATAATTCCACCAAAATCAGTGATCACATTAGAATATCAGTCCCAAAGAGAAGTGGCTGAAGAAGTTAAGAAATCCACAGGATCCTCCAATAAAAAAATGGGATCTGCCATGAACTAAAGAAAATATGTGAACTTTTCTTCTTAGTTGACTGCTACCTCTTTTGCTAACTACAATATAAACGTTGTTAGTTTACAGTCTTATGTACCATCCCTGATGAAAATAAGCAGGCTTCCAGGGATTAACATACCATGGTTCAAAATTAGCTTTTCTACCCTCCTTTGCACACTTTTGTAAATATAAACAAGATTTTTGAACAGGAGCTTCTGGAACGAGTTTCCTTCATCCTATGACAAAAGTAGGCATCAGGAATGTCAGTTCTTGTGGAACTTCGGAAAAGGTAAGTTGGGTCTCAATGAGATCTCTTCTAACTAAGCATCTGAACAGTCTCCTTGGKTTTTTTTTTTCCTACGACTATTTAAAAATCTGTTTTTAGATTATAACTAACCAAATTGTACTTTAGTTACCACAGCGAGAGGCAGGTGGTCAGAGAAAACACATTTTACCCTCAATTGCACAAAAAGTGCTGCGATTTCACACACAGACAACGCTGATATCCCTAGTGAAGGACATCCATGACTACTCCTGCTCCAGATTGCAGCCCTGCAGCAGTCTGACAACTTCCCATAATCAGTGACAGGCTTGTCACTGACACTGAGGGGACCCAAAATGAGCTGTCTTGCAAAAAAAGTGTTGTGTCTTGCCACAAAAACATTACCTTCCTATTTGGCCAGGTTGTGAAGCTGAATGAGGAGGCAGTACATATGGGTATGGGTATACGCAGTACATATGGGTATGGGTATATGCATGGGTATGTACTGCATGATACAGCTTTCCACCCAGTAGCAGATATCTGCAGATGCAGAGGAGGGACTTTCAGGGGAAGCACTACAGTGAATCGCTGACGGGCTTGAAATGGGACACGTGGGGAGATTAAATATGGGCAGCGTGAAGAACTCCGAAAAAAATTGCAAAGGAAGATGACTAAACTGTTCCAGTTCAACAGAAAGGGAATCTCCAGGCCTCAGTTGATTAGTGGAGCTAATCAGATTTCCTCCTGCTTTTCTCACTTCAGCTTTTTAAGTCCTGTTAATTTAGACTTGCTCATCTTGAACAGTCTATTACTGCTGCTCAGGAACAAGCCAAACATCTGCCCTGCAATGACTTCCCTTAGAGAGCTGATTCAATGTTTTGATTAAATGCTATCCCTGCTACAGCGAGAAATCATCCGTATCCAAACCGATGTCACAGTCACTTGTTTCTGCACCATGATTTTCTTCTATTGCACTAGATCATCTTTTTTGGAGTAATTCTTAGGGGGAAAAAAAAAAAGACACTTTTGCTAGCTTATTTATCACTATATCTTAGTGACTCAGCTTTATTTTTGATGCCACATACTTCACAGTTACTAGCCTGTTGGAAATACTTCTGCATCCCAATTGGTGAGCAATCCTGCAATTTTGAAAGCTTATGACTTATAATGGAATTTTGCAGATATTACCCCCTAACCCACCCCAGCTATTGAAAGACAATGCATGCCAGAATGCCAGCTCTGRCACAGACTTTGAAGAGGGGCAAAGATTACACCTTTGAAGAGGTGGAAAGATTTTGCAATAAATTCATTATGATCAAGCATCACCAGTTAAAGCAATCACTCTCCTGGCCAAAGAAATAAGTAGGAAAAGGAAGACAAAACAAAACAAAACAAAAAAAAACAAAACAAAAACCCCAAGTCTTCGCTTTTGTGATGTCCTGTTGCATCAAAGCACAGGTTGCAACAAGCAGAGAAAGTGTTATGTGCTTCAACGTCTCTTGCAGTTGCTATGGTACAGTTTCTTATGGAAAATTCCTTGTTCTGCGTGATGTTTTTCCTGCCTCATTTGGGATGGCAGAACCGTTCCTCGTGTCACCTGAGAAACCGGGCTGTCAGTTTCCACCTATTGGTGAGAGAGAAACTCATCAACAGCAGAAGTCAATGGAAAATGCCTTGGGTTGACGTCTCTGGCAGACACCCTAGCAGCCGGGAGGAGGAAGGATGGGTCAGGAATGGAGGGGACGTGTGGGACCTCTGCTTTGGGGGTGGCCTCAGGCTTGCTGCACTAGCTGGGACAAGACGTTTCATATCTGGGATATCCTACTTGTGCCTGGGGACACTAAAGCAATGCACACAAACAATAATAAATAATTGCATTGTTCTCTTTGCCTCTTAAGGAAAAATATCATCACAGSTGAGGAGGGAAAACTCCAGCATGATCATACAGCCAAGCAACAAAAAGTGCTTGGCTCTCAGAGAAGAACTGCAATCTATCTATATCTTCTTATAGATTGCACCAAAGATTGCCAGGAACACAGCATAAAAATGGCATTATGGCATTGCACTAGTGATACAAAGCAATCGAGGCTAAGGCATTTTTACTATGGGAATTTCTTTTATGGATTAGTTGGAACTAATCCCATTTTAGTGTGACATTTTTCCTGCTGGAATGTTTTTCTTCCAATCAAAAAATAATTAGAGTCTACCACTTTTGATTCATGACAATACCACAGCATGGTTTTGAAAAACAACAAAAAGAAAAGGGCTGTGTTAACATTTTAATGCAGTTGGATACCTTCTGTACTTCAGAACGCCAAATCACCACAGGCTCCCTATGGTGATGAGAAGAGTTTTTGACCTCTCTGAGGAAATGGGTTTTGAAAATAATAAGTGAGTAAGTGTTTGAAAAGAGACTCCTTCACTAATGTCTATCATGAGAATGAAGAGCATTCAGGATGTAACAATGCAATTGCACTCCATGGGACAACTTTTCTGGTGGTGCCAGTATTTAAAGCTCCATTGACTTCAGTGGAGTTTCACCCTTTAATCTCAGAAGGTTTTGCACTGGTAGGATATCACCAGGAGTTAAATACAACCAGATTTCACTTTTAGAGGCCCTCCCCCTCCCAGATAAGTTCAAAAAGAAAAAGAATGGAAACAGGTAGAGGAATTGAAATGTGTCAAATTTTTAACATATAGAAGTCAGGATGTTCACAATTTTGCTTAACATAGTACTGACTTTAGAATAAACCAGACAAAATATGATTGAAAAAAAAAAWTAAGGTCTAAGATAAAGTTTCAAAAATTTGACAGCAGGAAAAATGTTGATTTTCAGTTACCATTCTGACTTTCTAAAGAATCCAGTTCAACATTTCAAAGTTTAGAAAGCTTTTCATCACGAAATGTTGCTCAAAAAAACTCATTGAATTCAATTTTGAAGTATTTGCCCCAAATCAACATTTATTTTAAAATACTAAATCATTTCAATTTTATTGAAGATATATCTTCTACCACTTCAGTATCTCAATTTGAAACTTGAAGAAAATGAAGTGTACTAAGTTTTAACTTACATTCTGATTTTGAAGTAAGTAAAAGTAATTTTGAAACGCAGAAAATCTCCCATGGAGAGGAAAATTCTGTTTTTGAACAGCTTTACTTGTGTGCATTTAAAAGTATAAGCCTATTTCAGGACCGAGCTTGGAGGAGGAGGAGTTACACTGAAGATGGAGTAATTCAGTAAATGCTGCCTTATGCCAGTCGCACAAGGTTAAGGCACTGGGATCCTACTTCCTCTTTCCGTATTCATTCCCATATAGGAACCACCTATCCAAGCTTATCAGCAGACACAGCCTGGAATGCCAGTCTCTCAGCGAAGGCTATGGAAGACATACATACACTCACCAGCACAGAGCTGCACTGATCATTCTTACCTCAGTCCAAGCTACCTCAGAGGCTACCAAATCTGGCCCTCCAGGGAACTCATTTAAAAAAAAACATAAGCAAATGAAAGCGGTGCTGAGAATAGTAATTAAAATTCAGCTTTAAGCATGGTAAAGTTGTAAGCAAGATCGAAGAAAGTTAAAGAGCATCTTGAACTCAAATCTAAGATTTGCCTTCACATCCTTCAGATAAGATAACCTAAGATAAACTTCACATCCTTGATCTCAGTGCTGTGAGTTAAAAGCAAAGTCATGTAAAAAGAAAATCAAAGAAAGATTCTGCAATTTAACTCCTGTGCTGTTGGAAATACTCATTAATACACATAGCCTCTAGAGGAGCTGGTTTTGTACACAGCAGTTCATCTTGCTCTAGGACCCACCATCCAAACTGTCGTCGGCCACATCATCTTCATTGATGCTGCTGCTTTATATTAACTCATACATAACAAGAAGCTTGCGGATCCACTCCTCTACTTTTCTGCAACTAGTGGAGGTCATTGTATCTTTTAAATATTTTGCTCCTGTGATAACTGTGAAAATTGCTTTTTAAATTCTCTTATTTCAGCACCTAGTTATTTTTCACTATGTGCATCTCCAGCAGCAGAAATAGTAGGAGGTGTTCGGTGGTGGGCACATAAGTAAACAGCAGCTCAGAAGAGTTTTTTATTCTTTGCCTGTCTTGTACTCTATTGATCTTTTCTTTGTCCCCAAAGATCAGAGACATTTTGCAATCATGATCATAATTAAAGTATCATCAGGGATTTAAGAGGGCTTCCCTCTTTAACATCAATAGAAGAAATAAGTATCCATTTAAAAGCTATAAAACCAAATCAACAAATGCTTAAATGTGAAGACTGGAGGTCCTGCCATGCTGACCTCCAATCCCTAACTGGCCAGAGTTGAGATTCCACAAAAACTGACTAGAATTTCCTGGCATAACCTGATGTGGATATCGAATTACCTGTCTGTCAGGATGAATGGAGGAAAGAAGGAAAGCCCAATGAACACAATAGTCTAATGAAAGGCAATTAAAAAGCTCCTTAATCAAACACTACTGCTTTTAACAAGCCAGGTAACATATCAAAAGCAAAGCGTCTTCTCCCAAATTCTTTTGCTCCCTGTATCCAAATCCTAAAATTACAGTCAGGGAGAGCAAAGCTCAGGTAGTAAGTTCAATTGCCTGAACTTTGGAAAAGTAGAGCTGCAAATATTGCCTTGATTGGAGAAAATGACCAACAGGTCTCTCCTTTCGTGTTTCTTATCTTTTATATCATTTTCCCTCCCCCATCCTCCCATCCTTGCCTTCCTTTCCTTTGTCTTGAGGAGGAAGGTTTGTACACATCATTGTCTCCTAGAGTGCYGCTTCTTACTGGAGCCCTTTCAGGTTACTGCAGAGGTATGTGCAAGGCTTGTATTTCCCCTGGAGTTTACCTATTGTCTGGCCATGATTTATCTATTTTATCTTTGTGTTGTTGTTCCAGTTTTGTCCAGTCTAATGAGTTTTATTAGTTATTGTGTCCAGGAGTTTATATTTATGATGGCAGTTGCCCTGTACAGAGAAGCAGTTACCTTTAACAACATGCTTTCTGGCTTAAACAACACCTACAGATCACAGATAAAAATAATATTTTCTCCCCATTTATAGTAATAGAGGTATTCCCTACAGCAAAGCCTAAGGATGTACACTGAATTTTGTACATAAGAAGCATCTGTTTTTTAAAGGTAGCAAGCAAAATGCTAACAAGGCTACACTTCATTTCCTTTGTTCCTTAATCTGTAAGGTACTGTAAGACAGTGCCACCTTAAGAAAATGAATGTATTAATATTCTTCTCATCTTTCCATTCACAGGTACAATATGCATTTCTTAAGTCTTAACACTATTAATTAGGTATTTTTCTCTGACAGGTTGCTCCACCATCTCGTTTCACTGGATGTAGCRGAGGGAAAAGAAGCTTTTGTCTCCTATGACTCAAACCATCATCTTTTGTGGATSAAGCTGGGAATTAGCTGCCCAAAAGAGTGTAATTTTATTTATAGTTGCATTACAGCCTGCACAACTTAAACAACAATAATCGCCAACAGCCTCAATAACTCAAAATGTACCAACATGCAAAACTGCTCAGCTTACACAGTATCAAATGGCTCGGTGAATTTATTTAAATACAACAGCAGAAAACCTAATTCCAAATAGGCTACCGTTGGAGACAAGCAAGGTTTGCAACTGATTTTGTTAAATAAAGCTTTTTATATTAAAGCTTTAAGAAATACAAAAAAAACAGTGCTACTTCTTTTTTTTCTTTTCTTTTTTTTTTTTTCCTGGAATGCATTAAAATACACTTTGGCCTATGGCTTTTGTAGTCTGATTACACACAGTGTTAAAATGCTGTGCAAAGCTTAAAGTTCAGGTCAGCATTGACACGACTTAATAAGAATTTGTGAGCATAAAGCAGTTCAGGGAAAAACAGACAGCTTGTGCCTCAAAGCTTCAGAGAGTTTATACTGAACATTGTAAATTAATATTCCCTTTTCTTACTATAAAAGATAGTAGTTTAAGAAAATATTTAAACCTAGGATTGTTATMCTTTCTTAGACTGCATTTCCTTTAAAATAATCATCGCTCTTTCTCAAAAACGAGAAGTCCTAGGATAAGGATATGTATCTGCAGGAATTTTGCTCTTAGTAATTGTGTGAATTTTGATCGTTTATCTGAGGGAGCTACCTGACAAGGCCCTCAGTAAGACAAGAAATACTGAGGTGACTACTCTGACCTAGCTTTTCTGTAGTACATAGAGGTATTTTTTCAGCACAGAGCAGATGCTGTTCCTTGCCAAATGGCTCCTAGCATAGAGGCTGGCTCCAGCATTACCTCTGGCTGGAGTCAGGGAGCAATCGCAGTGTCAGAAACACAGCTCTTGAGATGGTTTAGCTAAGAAATACCTAATTGCTATTAATAGCTATAAATATTTGATTAATAACTAATCAAATAGTTGATTTTGACATGTGTGTTTGTATACACCATAACCAAAGGGAAAGGTCAGATACAGCACAGCAAAGTGTTTGTTAAAGGCTTTTATGGACATTTGGATGGGACAAGTGATCTGATGAGGACATTCAAGAATTCTTCGTGGGTGGGCATGCTTTTGTAAAAATAAGCCTTTTTTATATAATGAAAAGTGTTACATGCTGAGGCAGAGATTCCATCTCTAAGCTAGTCCAAACCCATCAAAATTCAAAGTCTTCTCTGTATATTTTCTTTATGTTATTAAGAATAGTGCATTTTTGTGTTTTTCCCATGGAAAGTAATGCCCCTATTTCTGACACATATTTGCTGTTGATAAACACCAGGTAACACAGCAAAGTGCTCTTCAGACAGAACAACGAATGCCCATGTGTTTTCTTCTGATCTGAAACTATCCTGAGACCAAGAAAATTTAGCAGTCCAAAACAATCTCTTACTGCAGAGCAGAAAGATATAGACAATTCTACATATATATATATATAAAAGTATATATATATACATAAAATCAATCATTGCACTGCAGGTTTCTTTAATGCTACTGTTAAGCAAAGTTCTGCCTCTTGAAGCTGAGGTCTTACTCAAAACACACAGAAATCAATGGTCTTGAAGGACTCTCATTGATTTTAATAGGAAACTAATTCTGGATCAGGCTTCTAGAGGGGCTACGACTGCAGAGAAAGGTTGAAAATTTTCTTCTTCTTTATTTCTGAAAGACATCCCTTATTCTGCTTCCTTAGCCTGGCACCATTTCAGGATTCTGTAAAACACCACCATCAAAAGAGATAAACAACTGCAAAGAATTTGAAATGCAATGCAACATTTTGATAGAAGTGCCAAATCGAATTGCAGACAACTCCAGTTTAGAAACATGTTTGGATCAGAATATGCAATGCAAAATAATTAAATGAGCTGAGAAGGAGTCACCTTCCAGAAAACTAGGATCATTTACAATAGATGAATCTAGATCAATTTTCAGAAGGAAATCTGCAAGCAAAAGAAAATGCCTAGCCTCTCCCTCCAGAAGCAAAAGACCTGAGTTCAGAAGTTCTGAGTACAGAAGGAGACATGTTTTATATGGAGACATATGTGAAATTTTGCCTTAAGTCTGCTTTCCAATATTCTCAAGAGGAAAACCATGCCTTACTGAGGAGGTGAACCTGATGTCTCCTCCAAGGGTCTCATCAACTGAGTCTGACTACCAAGTTGACCAACAACACTTAGGAATCACCTGGCTGCTGAAGGTCTCCAGCTGTGGATCCAGCTTCTCTAGTAGCAGCTGGAGAACTGAAGTGCCTTGAAGTTGAAGGCAGATCTCATCCACTCTTAATCCACTACCATGACATTAAGCAGCTCTGATAGTGCTGATGGCACCCATCATCCCCAGATGCTAGGACAGGATCCTAGAGGCATGTTTGTGCCAGCCCCAGTGGCAGCCCTGCATGGGGATGCAGGATGGGATGGTCCAGCCAGGTCAGCTATTGGATGTGGTCCACGACAGAGGCAAGGGTGCCAGCAAGCCACAAGCTGATGGCCTTTCAAATAGGTCCAACCCCTCTTCTCCTCATCTCACTAGATCCCAAGTGCTTCAGACATGAGAAGATATCCATATGCTGCTCCTAATGTCAGGCTGACTACCTCCCGTATGCTAGAAATATCTGCAGGTTTATTACATAGGGTTAACATTTGACAAGGGCATAAATCTTTTGTGACACAGTGTAAGCTAACCTCTAAGAGCTGGAAGATCTGGAAGACACATGGCACTTAAAGACTATTAGATACTTACTTGAAGGGTTTCTAAAGTATACAGTACCAGACATTTTTACGTACCAAAACAGTTACTACTAAGATTCAGTGTGGCTATTTGTCCATTCCCAAACTGTCTAAATACAACATGTGAACAGCTGACAACTTACCACCAACAGAGATGGGATCATGATAACAGAGCCCATCTTATTTTCCCCTAATGTCACATCACCTTTCTGCCCTCCTCGTGACACAAGAAATTTTGCAGACAGACTGATCTCAAGCACTTCTTTAGACTGTGCTGGAAAGAGCAACCTCGTATAATGGAGTGCTTCTGTTTGCTTACTGAGGAAGTAAAATGGATCCCATAAGCTTTTGCCTTCTGCATTACCACCCAAGAAGGAGCTTTTCAAGCTTCCCCCCACAGCCCTGGTCAATGCATTTMTGCCTGGAGACAATCCCATTGCTATTCCAGTCTCAACAGCCCCTTGAGACTGTAAATACAGCAAAACAATTGCTTTTCTTCTGATGAGAATAAAGTGAGCACAAGACAAATCAGGTCCTCCTGCACAAGTGGTCAGAGCCAATCAGCCATGTATTGTTCTTTCTTAGCCAAATGCTGAGACTGAGTTTTTTTATTTATTTTCCATTTGTTTCTCTCCATTTTCTGTTCCTCTCTGCTTTGTATGGGACATGTTCCCCACAGTGGGCACTGCTTTTGGCTATTTCTTTTGTTTATTGAGGCAGCTGCAAGACTTCAAGGCTGTGGGCACCCAAAAATGACAGCAYATCCTTAGAAGACAGCCCAACAAACAAAAACTAAACAAAACCTAATTAACACTCAGAAATATGAAGAGACATGTGGGAGCCATGGTTTCATTTCAGGAAAAAATCTAACTCGAACTGTGTCTCAAACAGATATTCATAATGGTAGTTCAAAATTCTGCTAATTCTCTATTTCCTTCAAAATTACATAAATTGGAGAATTGTTTGAAGTTGTATTTGGTTTCTCACTGTACTACTGTGGCAATAAATAATCACACATTGTAGACAGCCACCCAGTCTTTCCTTACAGTACCCTGGGAAACCAAAAGGATGAGAGAAGGGAAATGGGGGGTAAGAAAGCTTCTTTGTGAAGGGAAACTCAGTATCCTTAAGTCTGATACTAACCCTCAGACACAGCTCAGTGCTACGCAAGGCAGTCCTAGACTAGTACTAGAGCCTTTTTTTTTTTCCCCATCTTTTTTTTTTTTCCACCTTTTGACCCATGTAATTACTGACTTTGGATATCTTCCAGCAATCAGATTTTAGAGGCGGTAAGGTACCTAAAGGTGAAGAATCATTTACTGGAATTGTACCAAGGTCTAAGCTGATTAAAAGGCTGAATTCTATTGATTAAAAACATTTACACTTAAAATCTGCTTAGTGCTTTCCAGAAACCCAGTTAGTTGTTGATTTCACACTTTCAGCACCTGAATGCCTTTGAGATTCTCATCTCGTACGCTTAGCTAACATAATGAAAATTGAACATACACTCATATAACACAGAAATTAAAAAAAAATAAACCTTTGAGAAATCTCTCAATGGATTATTAATGTATTAGTTCTACAGATAAGAGATACACTGAAATTTAGAGAAACTGGGCATAACTAGTGTGCATACATACTACATATTCTTCCTAAATGCAAGCAATCCTCTCATGCAATGTGTTTTCCATTTAAATGTTTCTGTTTAATTACCCCCAAAAGCTGGTGGGTAAGTTGCTAGCCAAAGGTATTGTGTGACTTTTCATGAACAGAACTTCAACAATTTCAAATCTTGTTGCAGGGTCTTGACTTCAGTCATTTGACACTTTTTTCCTCCCTGCAGGCATCTTTTACTTCAATCACAGTGACTTCTCAGCAATCTGCAAATAATAGCTTTCAATTATTATGGGCATTGATGGACTAGAGATAAGATCTGGACAGTCTTCACATCATGCCAGATCTACACAGCTCATGTCTTAATCCACACACTGGCCTTTGAAAAGTGATAACCTGTTCATCTATTGAAAGTCCTACCCAACACCTGGCCAAATGCTTGGAAATTCACACCAACCCTTGTGGCCTGGGAAATACTGAGCTGAATGACTTAGTCACAGAACCGGAAAGCAGAGGTCCCTCCTGCTCCTTTGGAAGGGAGGGCAATGAGAAGTCCTCAAGCCTTTGTCCAGCAGACCAAACTAAAACTGGTTTAACGAACCTCTCAGATTTTCTAAGAGAAAAGCAAGGTGAAAGCAAGAAAGGCAGGCATCTAAAAGAAGATCATCAAGATCTACTTTAGTAACTGAGTTTTTTATGTTAATTACTGACTGAAGCTCATTCCTGGAAKTGTCTGGGTAATCATATTTTTAAAATGTGTTGAAAAATGCTGAGCTCTTGTATGCTATTATACTGAATATATGTCTAGACTAATACAGACACATTAATTAAATACTCTCCAGGGAGAAAAAAGCAGTCCTATCATTTTGTCCCAACTGCTCTTGCGAGCAGTGAGGAACCTGTGGAGAGGTTTAATTAACATGGCAATGCTTGAAAAGTGATTTGAAGATGTAGAATATCACACACCGTGTTATTTTCAGTGTTGACACTGCTTTAAAAGGCTGCTACATTTCATTTGCTGCTGACCTCTCTTCTGCTCTGGTTGCAGCCCCTTCATGCACATGCACGTCATGAGCATTGTAGAGTGGGCAGAGGAGGCAGCTCTGCACATCATCTACCACTTCACATCTCCTGGCCATCCTGCACCAAGAGCTCTCATCGCCCGCCATCTAAACTCAGAAACTGCCATCTAAATATCAACTTCAGCCTTACTTCCTTAGAGAARACTGCGAGCAAGGGGTGTGGAAACAATATACACAGCTGAAAAACTGCATGGATACTGCTGCTGCTGTTGCTACAATAAACACCCTAATCAATGTTTATTATAGACAGCTATAATCCTGATCTTTTATTTTCCCATAGTGTTTCTTTAGATAAGCTTGTGCTCAGAGCTAAGTGCATTTTGCCAAGTCACACTGTTTAGTAGATGCCATTGCTTTGTGATGAACTCAAGAAAATGAGAAGTTGGATTCATTTATGAAGTTATTTTGGTTAGAAAGTTATTTATTTGGGGTTTTCTCTTATTTTAAGATTTATTGGATTTTTATGTGCCAGAAACAAGTCACACTGATGAACTAATTATGTGCTGAAATGTAAAATCAAATGCTAGATATTTATATTTATCAATATTTTCATAAATATCTTTCATACTGTACTGTCTTTCCTATTTATACTATCTATCTTCCTTGGGACCTGTATCTCTTGTTTCAAAACTCTGTCATAAATCAATGTCTGAATCCTTCTCCTACGTCTAGGCTCTTGAGAAAGTTTTCTACAATGAATTACAATTTTTTTTTGCATTTAATTTCTATATAAGGTCTGCTGCTTTTAAGCTCCCTTATATTATTTTCCAGATATATTTTTATAAGCAAATGCAAGTTTATGTATATAAAATCAACATCCGTAGAATTTACTATGCAGTACAGAGTCTGAAAGGGATAATTTAATCATAACAATATAAATGGTGCCATTTGTCGTGTACCTGTTACTGATTTAGCATCACACTCTGGTGCCAAAATATTGTATATATGTTTCATGCAGCTGTATTTTCAAATGACATAACTAAAGACTGAACACAGAAATGCCTCCAATATTACACCTACTAAAACAGGGCTTTTTTTTTTTAATCTTTACTAATATCCCAATTGCAAAGAATGCTTATGAATATGTTTAATTCTACTTCATATGTTTAATTCTACTTCATCTTTTGTAAGGCCTGTAAGTATGCGCTTTACATGAAGCCTGTGGCTGAGCTGATGTTAACAGCACCTTTCAGCTATGATAGCTCTTCAGTTGCCAAAGAACAGTGTAAAACAGTGTCAAAATTGAAAATCTTATCTGTGGATTGTGGTACTAGATCCTTCACTCAGGCTGCATGCCTCACGTTGCCTTGTCTCATACTCTACTTTGGTAGATGTGCCTTGCTGTGGGTCTTTGTTGCTCCGGTCTCYTATTAAGGGAAAAGTAGTTTCACACGCTATATTTCCAGGTGATGAACCACTCCACTGTTCACAGACTAAAGGCCATAAGCTACTTCTTTCCTGTGGCTGCATGCTCCACATGGGAGATGTGGATGTCCATGGGTAGGACATCCCAAGCAAGTAATAGTTTACCAAACAAATCAGGCCTCGAAACACCATTTTGTGTGATGAAATGCAAATATTTTGTCAAAAAAAGGAAGCACTTGCCTTTTTACTAAATATAAATAGGCTTCAAGTACAGATCAAGACCCTAACAGAGGTAATTTCTGGGGCAAAAAATGATTGTATAGATTTGCATATAGACTAAAATTTGTTCCTTTCCAATTCTAAATTTTTAACAAGGTGCCCACCCCATAAGCAGGTGGAAACCCACACTGCTCAAATTGACGTCTTTAGCCTTTGGGAGAATTTCTTCTGTATGATTGGAAAAAAAAAAAAAAAACAGATCTTTGAGACTCAGAATGAGCAGCAAGTGCTAAAAAGTCTAATTTCTCACTTTTTTTTTTTTTATTCCCTGTTATATTTTGTTGTTGGCAATGAAAAAATGTAATTAGATTATTGGGAAAAAATGTAAGATTCCATCTGCAATGGTCTAGGAGACAAATCTCCTGCCAAGTTAAGAAAAATGAAATGCAACTACTAAAACAGTTCACCATTGGTGATACATATCACCAATGTGTGCAGCTGACATCTCTGACATGTGCTTGACTTCACGGACATGCAAAGATACGTTTCTTAAATGGTGAATGTAACCAAGGATTAAAATAGGCAACTTAACTACAAAATTATTTAATTCAGCCAATAAAAAGTATGAATGATTTTAGAATAAGGCAAGCAAAATGAGCAGGATAAGCAGTACATTTTATAGATTTCTCTCCTTGTATTTTCATCTTCAGTTGTAACAGTCAAGGGTTTCTTAGTTTTCGGAATCTGAGAATTCTGATTTTGGTACAAAAAATATTAAACCACTTAACCTCTACTCTGATTACCAATGAACAACTGATTGCCATTGAAGTCTGATGAATTCAGTCTGGGCAGCAAGATTTTTCCTCTCAGGCTGCATTTCACTAGAATTGTTTGGTTTTGCTTCTTTTCTCTGTATTGACGATAGGGTGTCTTTTACAAGAAAATGATAAAATTTTAAATTATAAAATTACTTATAAATTTATAAAATTATAAAATTATAATTTTTCAGCTCTACAAGCTTTGGGAATTAAAGGAAAAGCCCTCATCTGAGCCAGCCAAGAAGCCACAAGAAATAACCCCTCTGTTGTGGTCACTGAGATATCCAAACTTTTTAAAAGAAATGAACATATTGTCAGGGCATTTCTCCTGAGAGATTGTTTTTCTGTGTACAAGGATCAAGATACTTGGTATTTCCTAACCTGTAAGGCATCTAAACATTTTCTTCTCTATCCTCACAACATTAGAGAATGTGTAAGGTGCTAGATACAACCTGCAATACTCTGTATTTGCTGCTTGGAAAATGCAAGGGATTTTCCAATGCAGGCAGTCTGCTCACTGTGTATTTTTTGTAATTTACAGTACGTTGTTGAACCAGGATGAGAAGTAAGCAGAAACAAACTGATTTGTTGCTCTGGGTGAGATCTCTGGCAGTTCTCTGCAGTGCCTCAATTCACTTTTTGCAAATTTTCCTTTTTCTGCCTGCAGTTTTTGCCTCACTGGCCTCTCACATCCTCACTCTACAGTCAGCTTTGGGAAGCCTGAGAGCTCACGTGAAGGGACAGAGCTGCCCTGCAGCATCAGATGTGCTGGGACCAGGCTGTGCTATGGGATCTCTTGGACAATCATGCCTAAAAAATACATACCTAGTGACCATATCCCCACCATTCTGTTCAATTCCCTTTAAATATAGATTATGCTTCCTCAGATCAAATGTAAGGTCATTCCGCCTGCTCCAGCATGAAGGGAAACCAGTCACCCTTGATAGATGTGAGCAGCCAGAGACAGGCAGACATCTGTGTTCTGAACTACTATGAGAGGAGACACAGTTTGGGTGGTCCCAGTTTTCCTCCACTTCAGCTCCTGCTCTCTGGGGAGTAGATGCCAGAGCCATCTTATTGGGATGTCAGGCTTCAGCACTGGGAGAGCTCCGTGATCCCTAACAGTCCTCCTGCTTCACCACAGGGACTGCAAACCCCCATCATGCAGCAGTCATGTTCAAGGTTACACTTAAAAATTCACAATAAAAAATGAGGGGAAAAAAAACAAAATCCAGATCTTTTTCTCTTTCCTCAGGTATCTGGGGTCTTCTCAAGCATCAATGCTCTCTCCTTCTAAAATGAAATCTGATATCATTATTCCAGACTCCATGAGCTATATTTTTAAAAAGCTAAGTGTAAAATTGTGAGAAGCATATTCAAATGACAAGAACAACCCTTCTTTTCTTTTGCTCTCAAATTTCAGTATTTTGAAGACAATCAAGGCAATGCTGAACTGATTCTGCATTTCTGCAGCTTTCCTAACATRGACAGCCAAAGTCTGCCTCCTAATATGCTAAGAAGAAATCTATAGCCACAGAACAATTAAGTAAAAGATCATCTTTAACTAAATGTTGTGACAATCCGTCAAGTGTACAGAAAATTGAAAAGGTCAGTTTTCAAAATGGGATAGGAGAGAGTGGTTCTCAAAACTTCTAAAAATTACCACCAGGTGTGCAATTAGAAATTTTACCCTGTTAACTGGTGCCTTTAACTGTTAATTAATTTTTTTTCAGATTAGCAAAATCATTCAAAATCAATTTACAGGGAATTACTTGTAGCAACATACAATCAGCTTCAGAATTTCTCTAACAGATGCCAGGTGGAAGCGTGGTAATTATTCACAGCAAGTATGCGGACAACATCTCCTCCACTAGCTCAAATGATTAAAGTGTATTTTACCATTTGCWTCATTAGAATCAGAATTGAGACACTCAGGGCTAGTAGAACAGGAATACTGGAAGCTTATAATAATTATGATCACTTTTCAGTCAAGTCTAATCTTCTATTTCTTCAATACTGAATTACCCATTACATATATCTAAACTGTACGTTCATACTTCTGCACCTCTAGGAGCACATCCCACTCTACAGAAGTACAGACCAGACATTAACACTATTTCATAAATACATGCAAATTCCTTCTATGAAAGCCACAATCCACACAACACCAACTGAAACCCAAAAGATATTTGCAATGCTGGAAGCCAAAAACACCTTGCCAATGAACCTCCTACCACTTAATTAATACGCCTTCCTAGTCTATTTTTTTTTCACTGATAATATCTTAAGGGATTAAATCGATGCAGTTTCTTCYGATTCATCCTGGGGCACCTGGACCTGGGAGTTGTCTTACAAATCTCTGCATGGAAGAGGRGAGCTACCATCTTCCTTTCAGTTGCACCCAGCAACAACAGTGACTGTCACAGAGGACCTACTTGAGTACAATTCAGAGAAAAAAATGATTCGCCAAATTCCACATCCACTTGAAAGTGGACCCAAGTCYTGCCCTTAGAGTCTCAACTTGGCAACTCCCCTGACATTTCCTACATGTCCTCTCCTCAAATTTTGTTTTTCACATTATTCCCTACAGGAAAACCCTTGTTTATTGACTAGCAATCACTGAAAAGTAATCATGACTGGCTGATAAATTTCAAGCACTGTGATTCCAAGCTAAGTAACTGTTCAAATGGAAAATGTCTTTGTTTCTTTGTGCCCTATCTCAAAAGATCTAGCAGGATCAGTTGATAACTTCAGCAACTACAAATTCAATGCAGGAATGTAGAAGATCAAGTTGCAAAATGTCACATTATCAATAAAAAAACCCGATAGCTTAGTGTGACATTTCATAGGATGAGTGAAGCTAACCTTTTTGCAGTGGTTAGCCCCTTTGCCAGCAAGGTATTAGACACCTTTGTTGATATCAGAGAGAATAATTCAATGTTTACCACCCTTGCAATTTTCCTGTGGTTGCCAACATTATTTCACTAGAAAGCTACATCCTGATCTTCAGCAGCAACAACTGAATGCTCTCAATTACTACCAGACAAAAGATTTGCAGGCTTATGCTACGTGCTACTTGTTTGTTAGAACATAAAGGATGATACTGTCCTCGGATATCAATTAAAGGTGCAGAGGAGCACTTGCATTGAAACCTGGGCTACAAATTGAGTCTTTCCAAGTGAAGACTAGAATCCAACCTGAGAAGCTGCTGTGGGGGTTGGTMTTTATCAGTTTTGCTTTCCCACTTGGTAATGCATCTCTCAAGAGGAATCAAGAGCAGCAGCTTGAAACTTTGACGCTTTATAAGCTGTCATTTCTCAGAATTTATGACTGCAGTAGTAAAAGCACAATAATGGAACTTCAGATGGAACGGACTGTAATCAATTTTTAAATTTTCTATTAAACACATGCACTTCTACCACTTTGCAATGGAGCTCAACACACAGAATTCAAAAAAGGATATGTATCTGTTGCGAGATAGATTTCCAGCTTCCATGAAAACATAAATTTTGAGTATAGTTGTAAGACTCATCTCCACCTACAAACCAGCATACACTTAAATATATGAGAATCTTTTTCAGCATGACATTCCATGATGCTGTGCCTAAAGCCTGTGGACAATGGAACTGAGCCCAGATAGCTAATAAACATAAATGTTAATTATTTTGATGGACATGAGAAATCAGATGACATTTGGAGATGGCATTATTGTAAACTGGAAAAAATTATAAGAGCTACTTAGCTTAAAGCTTTGAAAATACCAGAAATACAGATCAGGAAGAGGCTGATGGGCTAAGAAAGGACAACTGCAGTTCTGCAATAATAAGTGAGTGAAAGAGAGTATGCAAAATTATTCACTAGAAGACCATTTTTGTCCTAGACAATTTGAATTACCCTCTTCACTAGACAGATGCATGGAGCACCAGATGAAAACTGCCTTAGTTTATCAAGTTATACACTACTGAAGTTTATGTCTTAGCTAAAACAATAATAGCACAAAGCATGGGACCATGGCAACAATGGAGCAGAAAGCAGAGTGTTTCCTCGTGCCTCCCAGGAGAACCACAGCAAAGTCTCAAGACCTCATTCTGCGAACATTCGTGCACAAGCCAACTTCATGCACTGTGATTAATTTCCCTCACACCATGTGGCTTGCATTGCAGCACACAAAACCAAACACAGGCTTACGTATTTTCAGGATGAGGACCTAGTTAGTGCTGGTGACGCGTGATTTAATGCTTCTGTAATTAATATGAAGCTTACTAAATGTGAGAGAATTCTGGGTTTTGGTACAGTTTGTTTTCTTTCCCCCACCCTGAACAGCATGTATGTTGTTTCAACATTAATGCTGAAAGTGAAATAGTCTGTAGTCACTGATGTTTATTTAAACAATTATAATGTTGTCTAATACAGCTGGGAATGGAGGTACAGTAGCTTCACATTTAAAAGCATGGCCTTTTATATAATTTTAAAGAACTCCTATAGATACATTGCCCATTTGTGGTACCTCAATGTCTTCTATTGCCTTATATTTTTCACAGGAATTAGTGTTCTAAACATGGTGCATCTGTATAAGATTTTTCTTTTGATGATCACGTCTCAGCAATTCAATGATTATGCACGCCACTGTATATGCTATGCCAGATTGTTCAAATACTTTCTGGCAGAAGAGATTACGGGTTCTTTCTAAAAACAAGCAAACAAACAAACAAATAGTACTATACAATAAAATTGTGGTGAGGGAGAACATAAGGGATGTAAAAAGAGACAGAAAATGCCTCCTGCTGCATTGCAGGAACATCCATCTCTGGACTGTATTTAGTACAACAATCAAGTTGTGGATTAGTGTTAACAGTGACAAGACAGGCAGGTAATCTTGCATCAGTCTTTACACCCTTTTAAGTCCTGCATGCACTCATACACAGATCAAGGAAGATATACCTGTTGCAGCACTTAAGCTATGCAAAGTTGAAAGCAAAAGTTTTTGATGTAGGCCATACGCCTCTCAAYCACAGTTTGTAGTGTGAAGCTGAATCAGTCACTACACAAGATGCATGTTGTGTCCCTTAGTTGTACACCCAGTGCTCACTGACTGAACCAGGAATCTCTCAAACGACTTCCAAGAAAAACACATGAGGCTTCCAGTGACACTTTAGGAATAAATGTACAAAATCAAAAGGCAAAACCTTCACTGAAACACTTAAAGATCTTAATGTACCAATTATACATAATAAATTGTGCAGTTACTATTAATTACAATATCCTTGAGATATTTATCATTTTCTGCAGTGTCAATTACAGCTTTAAATATTACAATGTCCACTTACCAAAACTATGATGAAGAGCAATAACTGAAGTTTGAGTTGCTCTTTTTTCAACAATTCAGAGGTAATTATTCTTACTTTTCTCATGTTTTTCAAAGTATATTGATTTCACCTGCTTCTAACTGAGTGCCAGAAAACTTTTTCATGACATTTATTGTCCATCATATAACCTCCTGTTGTTTTTAAATATTCAACATCTTTTCCAGCTGTAGTACTTGAGCTATACAGTGAAATTAAACAAATCAAAGTCTTCACCCTTATTTTTCTTATAAGTTCACAAATATTCAGATTTCAAGGTTGGGTTATAATATAAACAAAATAACCAATTTAAAAGCAGTGAGTAATACTGAATAAATATTGACTCTTGGTTCTGCCCCAGGATTTGCTTTCTCCCAAGAATATATTAGGTGCACAGGACCGGCCAAAGACCACTGAAATCAATGGAAAGACTACCAGTGACTTTGATGGAATATGGATTGGGTTTTGAGCATAACACTGCTGACTTCATTGATTCACCACAAAGGCTGAATTTGGCTTTGACAGATGTAAAGCAGTACATGCCATGTGCCCCTTAACAAACTGCATATATTTTAAGTCCATACCATCCTTTTATTGCCAGAAATTTACATCATTTTTCTATTAGCTTTGTTAAGGAGCCCCATTACCTGCAAAATGAGAATGAATGATTGAAAGACATGCAAGCATTTGTACTTACAGGTGTCTGGCTTGAGTTGACTGTTAGTAATCCCAAAGTACTGGGGATTTTCAATGACAGGAATCTTAGTCATTCCGATGATGACTGCATCTGGACCTCCCTCAGAAGAAGACGGAGTGTTACTGCCATTTGAGATGTGATGGAGGGGACTTGCTGAATCATCATCATTGCTGATTACTGAAGAAGGACCTAGAGTTAGAAACAGAGAATTCCCTGTAACTCAGTAAATGAGAATTGTCCCTTCCTCAGGCAAGCCAATTTTTCCCCTTTTTTGATCAGTTTGTCCTTGGTTGTTCTGAGCACAAGTTCTCTTTATGTCCCCTGCTCATCTTACTTCAGGAATTTCATATGTCTGGGTGGAGATGGAGAAATAAGAGAAAAAGTTCATTAGGAGTGAGAATGTGATGTAATTTTTTTTCTTGTCAGATCACCTACAATGAATATGTCAAGTGTGTTAATCGACAGTGTGTCTATGGAAAAAAAATCTCCAGATCTGGTGAACTCCGTTTATCATTCTTAGAAATAAGGTATGAAATACATGCATTAACTGCTTTTACCTTCGACCTGCTCAGATTACAAAACAATAACACCCTTTCCTACAAAGGTGGGGAATATCCACCTGTTCTTCACAGGTGACACAAAAGACTACAGACATGGATGTGATAGGCTCATTCTGAAGTAGAAAGCAGTATGATTTCTGACAGACAAGAAGKTGAAATTCAAGTTCCTTGAGGACAACTTGGAGAGGCCTAGTAGGTACACAACAAACATCAAAAGAGCCCTGGGAAAAATTCACCCCATCCCATGCTCTACCGTAAGACCTAGTGTCACTCCACAGGGTCTCATCTAGGCCAGGGGAATACTGTGCTCACTTACATGGTCCAATAAGTGAGTCAATTGATCTTCCACTTATTTTGATCAGTAATTTGGTGGTCGTTTTTGTTTTATTCTCATCTTATGTTTTTGATTTTTAATAGAAGTGCTATGGAGGTAAATGTTATAAAAAATGCTACCACAGAATGTTCCACTTTGGTGAAATGTAGGAGCCTCTGATAATAACATGGAGAATAACAGACAAGATTTGAAATCTTGCAATTTAACACCTTCTAGTCCTGTTTACATCCAGAATTCAAAGAAAATATAGATAATACAATTAAACAACAACAACTTTTTGCTTGGTCTGCCCATTGAACATCCAACAGTTAACACAATTTTCAAATGTCAGATCATTCTTCACTGATGCTGAACAGAGCTTCAGGGTGGCATTCATATCTTATCATGTCACCATTAAAAAAAAAAAAAAAAAAAAAAAAGATAAATACATGGAATAGCTCATTGTCTGCAAATGTCCTTCCTAGCACAACGTGCTCCAAAGACATGTGTGTTTGTCTTGCAGACAGGAATGTGAGGCAGGACCAAATCACCATTCACAGCAATCAAAGAGGAAAGGAACAGAGAGGGGTTTGAGCTAGACGAAATCTGTGTGTCATCCCATTTGACAGCTATCCCCTTGCAAAATACTGGAGCTCCAGTCTGAGGGTTTGAACTGGACAGCAGAGGAGAGTGCAGAGACAAGAAAGATATCCAAGCTCCACCTGCACATATGTGGAATCTGTATTTGCAGGTGAAATGGAGCAGGAGAGAGGATGAAGACCAGCAGCAGGTTCTGAGGACCCTTCATGGAGGATGGGAGAGAAGATGAAGAGAATCTACTACAGAGCATGCTATATAGAAAGAAGAGGAGAAGCAGGAGAAGACCAGASAGCAAACAGCAGCCAAGGCAGTGCAGCTCTAAAGAAAATAAACCTGGACTCTTCCACAGTTTTGCGGTTCACAGTATCATAACAAAAGCACTTTATCATGACATGGCATGGCTCACAGGAATAGAACTTAAATAATCTTGACATGCTGCTATTTCAACCCTAGCGATACAGACGCAAGCATACTCCCACCCCATCCAGCTTTCCTTTCTCCTCAATTGGCTTAATGGTGCATAAGGGAAATGTTCTCATTCTTTGAAAAGGTACTTCCCCCGCTAGCCTGAAACATTAGGGGTAATTTTTCAAATGCCTTTGCACTTCACTGGAAAGTCACTGTTGACAAATGTAAGCGATACCTAGATCTCTGCAATTTATCAAGTGAAATACTAATACCGAGACTGTTTTTGTCATTACTGATCACCCAGATCCTCAAAAGATTAATTCTACTAGGAAAGATGCCAGGATTAAGAGCTTTGGGTGAAGATTATTCTAATCAGTGCAGAGACTAACAAACTATGGAAAAGGGTCCCTCAGATGGCACACAAGATATGTATGTAAAATCACAGCACTGTTTTGCAGTGCATGAGAGTTTGCATGAAGTGGAAACAGAGTGGAAATCTATGTAAAACCTCATCTAATGTTTCCAAAAATATCCTGATGCCCCAAACTTTTTGAATCTCAAGCTAATAGTTCCAAAAATTAGGCAGAAAAATACACATTTTCTTTGGTCCTTTTGTACTTAACAGCTTTAGTATGAGCGTCAAATCCCTTTCCTAACAGCAAACAGGGAATTTATTGTACTATGTAATTTAATAGAGGCACTTCTCTAAGTCTTTTTCACGTTTGCTCTTTGCTGCTTCACAAGAAGAAGGTTCCTTTGTCGCTATTTGCTTTCAACACACATGCAGTGATGGCAGGAAGAAGTGTYCATTACACATTTCTAGGACAGTAAAGAAGGATAATGAACAGAAATTCATTCTGYTCATCAAATCATTTTTTGCACTATTCTATTATCCAATTTGTACAGTGTACTATTTTTTTTTTCAATCAGTATAAGACTGCAAAGTGCTGCAGGTGAAAAGCAGGCATCTGTTCTGTAAATCTAATTACTCAATTAAGCTAACTAGTAATGCTAGTCTTCTGTGTGATATGAAGTAGACTCCAAGTACATTTAGCTCTCTGTAGTAGCCAAGGAAAACCWGGAAAATGAGGTGATTCCTGATGTGCTTCCTGATGGTTTGAAACTCTTCAAGGAACATTCACCTCCAGGATATTTGTTCAGTGTCAAACAAAGTTAACAATCCCTTTCATTTGTAAGTAACCTTCTCATGCAGTGATCTTTGGAAATAGTTGTTCCTCTTCAAACTCCCATTTCCATTTGCTGTGTATTTCTTCTCTAATTAAGACAATCAGAAATCAACAGATGGAAACTTTTTGCATATCAGAAGCGGTTGAGCTCTCACCCTAACAAATATCCACCTTTTGGGGATTTTTTGATAATGTAAGTGAACTGGCATACGAACTATTTCCATACTTGCTTATATGCCAAACTATCTGCTTTCCATGAAGCTACATTTAATATTCTGCATGCACTAAGTCACATTATACTAACAGGCCAGCACTGCAGCTTACTCCTCACAGCAGCAGCCTGTAACTGATATTCCACTAATGCAAAACCATTTTCCAGAACRCCAGATGAGACCATCATCGGTACCAGCAAGAAGCTAGATCTATCCTTTCCTGAATTTGCACTGAGCACAAATTAAAAGCTAATTTCTTAAAGCACCTTAAAGAGTGGTTTCATCTTGATTAAGTAGGGTCACTTAATTACTTTTCAAAGGCAGAATGAGCAGGATAATTACATGCAGTGCCCTATAATTGATTCTGATTTCTACTCAAATCTGCTGTTGGTGTCAGACATGAAAACTGAAAATTTTAAACAAAACGTCTTTGGTGGAAGTGAAAAATCATGGGTTATCAATAGCTGTTGCCCCACATACAGCTTGATATTTCAAGAAATCTCCAGAGAGGCTTTCTCCATCTTCATATATTCTCCCTAACATCTTCATTTTATTTCATTTTAGAAGATATTTCTTATCTTGAGAAGTTAGAAGGTGGAGCCAGATGACAAATGGTATCCTGCCTTSGAAAAAAAATATGAGAACCACATATTGCAGAGCTGAATTTATCTTCTCTCTCATGTTGAGTTGAAAAACTGTGCATTTTGCATTGTCCAGAATCAACCAAAATCTCTTCCAGGTACAAAAGACACTCTCCTTTGCAGAATGGCAGACATATAAGAAAATCAATTCTGCAAGCTATAATAAGCCCAAAATACTCCTCACATCTCTAGGTTGTGATTGATTCTTAGGCAAAAGGTATGGGGAAAGGGAAACAGCAAAGTTCCCTTGGTACTCACACCACAGAGAACTGGAAACACACTGTTATGGAGCTAATGGTCTACTGTCACCAGTGCCACCATGAGCCACCTCTTCTTGAAATACAGCCCATCACCACATTGCCTCTGACCCAGTTGACATTGATACATTTGGGTTTGTAGCTGTACCTCRTTTAGCCTTAGAGAGAAACCTTCTTATGAAATTAACTACTTTCAAGGCATTCTGATCTTTTTGACCAGAAGCAGTAGTTTTGTAGTTATAAAATACACTTAGATGCTTTTGTGTTGCTCCTATTACCATCAGGGTTAATGCAGTTTTAGCATGCACACTACCAAGACCTATCCCACATTGCCACTTTTCGGGGCTAGCTTCTGCTTTGTGTTATTCCAGATTTCTGTGACTACTTAGGTACTTGGCTATGGCACCACATCTGACCACTGGCTTCCACTCAAATAATCCACGACCTCACTGTGTGCAAGAGAATGGAAAGAGTCCCAAAGTGAATACCAGCATGGCCCAACTAAGCAGGCTCAGGCAAAACATATAAGGAAGAGGGTAGGTTCTCAAATTAAGAGAGAACCAGAGCACCAGAAGGAGCATATGGCTTTGATTTGACACTTTGGAGAAGAGACGGCTCAGAGGGGATRTGATTAATATGTATAAGTTCAGGAAGGGAGAATGCAGGGAGGAAGGGGACAGGCTGTTYTCACTGSTGGCCAGCGAYAGGACGAGGGGTAATGGCCACAAGCTGAARCAYAAGAAGTTCCRTCTCCAGGTGAGGAGCAACTTCTTTACTGTTAGGGTGACAGAGCAGTGGAACAGGCTGCCCAGGGAGGTTGTGGAGTCTCCTACTCTGGAGGTCTTCAAAACCCGCCTGGATGCCACCCTGTGCCACATGCTSTAGGTGTGCCTGCTTGAGCAGGAAGGTTGGACTAGATGATCTCTAATATTCTGTGAATATTCTTAAATATTCTRTGAATCTGTGATTTGCACTTGGCATGGCCTTGCTAGCACATATTCTCACTTGAGTTTAGATGGTCACAAAAAATCATTGTGTCCATCTTCAGGGTCTAGCAAGTGTGACAAAGATATATGCATTTATTATATATTCAGAACTATAACAAGATCTCCTGAAGGCTACGGTATCCCACATCCCCTCTGCCATACATTTCTGAGAATCACACATACCACTTGAACAATCCCTGAAGTTACTACCAAGAGCTTACCCATGCAAAAAGACAATTACTTGTCTTTTTGGGAACACAGTTACTATGTGTTCTATGTTATTCCCCAAAACAAAAAGTTTTGGGGAACAATTACTATTATTAGAGGATTGTTTTAGAGATGACTTTTGTCCCAATGCCATAAAAAACACAGTGTCTTTCATGAAAAGGAGGTTCATTCTTGGAAGATTTCTCAGCAGATCTTTCACCAGCATTGGCTTTGCTTCTTTCAAGCTCCTGACTTCAGAGGAACAAGGAACAGCCTGCACAGGGATACGATAATAGTGCACTACCAGAGAAAATTAGGGCAAGTGCATGTCACTGGTCATGCTGAGCATCAGCTCAGATGCATTTTCAGGCCATACTGAATACTCTTTCTTCTTTTGAGAGAGAGAGATGTATTTGTTTCACCAGTTAAACAGCTTGTTCTCAAAAAGCACTTATACAAGCATAATATCCCCATGAGACTCACATATTTGCAGTAGATTCTAAGTTTTTTTTTCTGCATGATTAAAACATAAGTTTTTTACCTCCGAAAAGCAGAGAAACTTTCCTGCTATCAAGATGGGATCTATCTTACCAGAACCTATGACTCCTCTTTAGCTGAACTCTTGAACCCCTGTCTAACCTGTCACTCTCTCTAGAAGACAACTCATCAATCAAAGCCGGACATACTTATTTTTTTCTTTTTGACTGAGGTGTTATGAGCTATTCTTTCCATGCTTAAGTTCAATAAGCATGGGCAACTGTGATATCGAATAATGTTTATGCAGTTCTATTTGACTGAATAAGACTGATATAAAGCAGTACAATATAGCAACACTATTTATATTACTGATCTCATAAATGCTGCAGGGTGGATATATGGAATTGAATTAAAAAGCAYAAATAGAACAAAAAGAAAAATTATGTCAAAGCAAGTTGAATAATCTTCCCAAAGACAAAACCATCTATCATTACTTTGGACAGCAGAGCTGCTCAAAGTAAATTCAGACTCTACTGCAAATTCATTCAAAGTGGGCTATTAAAATGATGCTCCTTGCTTTGCAGCTGCTGATGTTTTAATGTGGGAAAGTGCAAAGCAGCAATATGCTAGTGTGTTTCCTCAGYAGTTTGGCTGTGTAGAGCAATAGCATCAATAGCATATCTTTCCTCATCCCTCTTCCAATCATTTATCCCTGCCTCACATGCCTAGCCCTGCCAGCTCCTCTGAAAGCAGTCTCATTGCATCCTTTGCCTATTCACTGCCATACACAGCTGTCGAGTGAGAATTATGAGGCTCGAGTGAGAATTATGAGGCTAACAGTCTTTTGCTGCAGGTGAAGAAAACACACGAATAAGATCCCCCAGAAACACTACACCCATCCCGTTCCATCCCGCTGAGGCATAATACTCTTCACAGCTCAAACAGTGCATGTCCTTCTGTCCCAGTGCCCAGTGTGTAACACACTAAGCCAAGAACTGCAGAGTAGATGTTAAATTTGTGACTCAAAAGCAGAGACTTGCCAAGGCGGGGTGTTTAGAAGATAAATTATTTTGTGTCTTCTGACAGGTACCATTAATCTATTAGCTGATCTGCATCCTTTGARTATTTGTTTAAGCTTGTACTATGCAGCTTTGTGACATAAAAAGTGAGAGAGATTTTATGAAGATACCCAAGATGTTTGGATGCCACCCAAAAAACTTGTTCACAGYAATTGAGGTGGAAAGAGGTTGTTCCAGGGAGTTGGAGACCCTCCCTACACCTCCCAGCCAAATGTCCCTGTTCCTTGTCAACATGCACTTCAGAAACTCCCTTTCCAACTACCTCCAAATTACTGAGGAAGGAGGCTCCTCAGAGATTGCTGCCAGGACAAATCATCTGGGAACTGAGATTTAGGAATCTGTTCACCTGCACCCATAGCAAAGCAAGGTAGAGAGATTTGTTCGAAAATCATGATGAAGCCACAGCACCTTTCACTTGGGTGAATGCTACAAGTGTTTTCCTTATATTTCCACATGAAAATCCACACTCTGTCTTTCATTATTTGTTATAGCTTCACAAAAAGTCTAAATTGTGCTGTTCTCATGGTAAAGCTTTGATGCAAAGATGCTGCAGTGACAGACTATTTTTTTCTACATATCATAACCTAAGTATTGTGTACCCTTGAGGGTAATTAAATAATAGGTATGTTAGTCACCTTTACAGCACTAAGTTTTCAATGCTGCCAGGCATAAAAAGGTCAGTCACACCAACTTAAATGCCTTTCCCCAAAAATACATGTTTTTCTTGTCAGAAAACTTTTTACTTCAAATGCTGGAAAACTTCTGATTTCAAATGGTTGACTCTTCTAGAAAGCAAGGAACATGCAATCTGGGTAATTTCCATTAATATGACTGTGCACAGATTTTAGGTACTCAAGTATTTCATCAGGTCTTTTTGTCGTTGCTCTGAACTGACAAGAGTCACAGCTGCACATTTGTTTGCTTCATTTTTAAACTGGAGTGCTATTGTGAAAGAATCTCAGTTAGTTCTAATTAACTGCCTTTTTTTTTTTGCACTAACTCATCTATATTTTTATGCACACACGCACACAGGCATCTCTTTACGCAGTAGCCTAGAACAGTCCAGAAGACACAATATCTGTAACAGTAATTTCCATTTAGGGGAAACTCCCTGGTATTTCCTGAGGGGTCCCACCACCAAGCGAGTCACTCGCCGAAACCCAGGTGACCTGCAGGACACAGGCATGGGCACAAGGGCCATGAGGCCCTGGGCAGGTTGGTACAGGGTTGGTGCACCAACCAAACCTCTCCAGCACGGAGCAGCCCTGCAGGAAAACTGGCAAAAGTCTCCAATGTGTACTGTTTTTTCCATGTCATCTCTGGAAGAAGGAAGCAGAGGGCTGCTGCTGCCCTCGTCCATGCCAGACTCCCAACGGAGATTCCAACCACCACSGTGCCAGCCTGAAGCTCTCATTTCCTTCTGTTGTCAAACAGGACAGAGGCATGTGTGCAACAATCGGTCACAATCCAGTATGAATCTTCCATGCCTTAAGCACCACAACCAACAAATTCTCAAGCTTTGTCCTCAGCGAGGTGCACACCGCTACTYTTCCCTTTCTGGAGGCTGCAGCAGGAGCTCTGCACCAATGTCCCTAGCAGGATAAGCTGCAGCTTTACCAAAGTCACAACCAGGACCCAGAACAGACGGTTGGCCCCGGCCTCSCAACCCACAGCCCTCCAGACTTACAACCATCTTAGAGCTACAGTGCAGCTACAAGGGTAGCTATAAAACTGCCCCATTGCTTCATGGTCGCGTTGGCACTTATATCCAACTCAAATGATAGATCCTGTCATAAAGAATGATGAATTTATGGCCTCTCATTATTGGTAGTCAATTAAAATGCATATCTGAGACAAAAAACTAGGAGATATCTGCATATTTATCAATACAAACATGACAGTCAGAGACGTAAAGATACAGGGCAGCAAAAAATCTGAAAGAAAGGAGGAAAGAAAAAATGATTTATCTTTCTTAATATAGATCACCAGGACCATTCATTATAGCCACCTGCAGATTTGCATATCCAAGAAACATTGGTAAAATAACAATCTTTCAAAAATGCTACAATGAAAAATCTTAGAATAAAGATCATCTAAGAATAAAGATCAGCTGGAATGTGCTTGTTGACATCAAGCAAAAAATAATTATTCAGCCTAAATCCTTGTTGCCTTGCATTTCATTTCAAACTATGTAATTCAACAAACCCTTTCCACTAAGCTTTTCATAATTAAGGGTTGATAATCCCACTTCTGAAGTTGGGTTTGAGGGGTCTGTGAGCACGTAAATGTATAGAACAAGCTCTTCCACTGGCTACAAGATAAATACAATGCAAAGAGAAGTAGTAGAAGCTAACCTAAACAGCTGAAATTTATCTGAGAGATGAGAAAAGCTATATGAAGTCATCATCAACTGATAACAGGCTAAGTTCATATCAAGACCGCTGCATACAAAGGGAACAATCCTTATTTCACGTCTGTGCTGAACTGGAATAATAAGTCATATAATAAAATTATATCAAGAAGACTGAGGAAAGATGTTAGGAAAGCTTCCTCAGACAACATAATTGTTCTTAATAGGTACAGAAATCTCCACTTCTGCAGATCTTGAAGACAATCCAGACAAATGTCTATCAGGAAAGATACAGGTTTAGGCGATACAGACTTAAGACAGGGAACCTCCCAAGTCCCTTCCAGCACTAATCCCCCATGATCACAAAAAACCTGTAAGACATTGAGGTGTCTTGCTTCAAATACTTTGTTCTCTTCAGAGATTGATTTATGTGTGTTCAGAACTGAMTGTGGCCAGCAGCTGAACAAATATATAAATATTCTCTATAAACATACACAAATATATATACAGATAAATATGTATACATATACACACATATACGTATTTTTATATATACATATATAAATATGTATATGCAAATAGTATAAATTAATGACATACAGTGCACCGCATTAGGAGGTTATTTTTGCAGGCTTCAGTAGCAAAATAGCTTCAGTGAGGTGAGATGTACACCAAGAATTAACTCACAATCCACAACAGCTTATTGCTATTAGAATGCAGCTATTTAATTGCATTCCTCACGTGCAATTACTAGTACTTCCCCCTCCCTCCATCTTAATTGCATCTAAACAATTTTTATTAGTGAAAGTGTCACCCACATAGCACAATACCACTAAATCTTGTGCCGTTTTTCATTTTCTGAGTGACAGATTTCTACAGTCCYCAAAGACTGCATGAATTATAAAATCAACACTGTATTACATTGAAATATACCTCTCAATTTCCTCCCAAATTCGCTTAAATAATAGTTTTCAATTAATTTTGCATTAACTTCCACACTAACCTAAAAAGGCAATCTGCACAGAAGCAAAATTAAATGGTTACACACATCCAACTCAAATGCTGCACTCAAATTATAAGCAATATCTTCATAACTGTGGTATCACTATTTACTCATCTGTTACTGAGATCAGCCTATAGTCCCAAAGGCTATAGGCTGAGATCAGCCTATAGTCCCAAAGATTTCTTTGATTTGCACTGAGTCCTAGCCTAGCTCCTCTTCATCTCCAAGCATTCCTTATCTTTGAAAACATGCTATGAAGAGAAAATCTCAAGACATGTACACCTGAAGTTGGGTTTGAGGGGTCTGTGAAAGAAAGATATGGGAAACGATGAACGAACAGTCCAGCCACTATTTCCTGCCAATTACTGTGCTATCTTCCTGGGTACATCAGCTTTTGATCCTTTCAGTCCAAATTTTGGATATGGTATACAGGCATCATCCAATCTTTGGAAGAGGGCTCCTGGAAGGTCAACAGGTTTGAGCACATACAAGAAATTCCTAACCGTCTCTCTGAGCAGAAAGTAAGAGGTAGCCACTTTTCTTCTTGATTATCAATGCCTGACATTTTATTCCAACTTACATTAAGATATCAATAGCAAAACTGATTTTTTGTATATGTATATGCATATCTTTCAGGATATGATTAAAAAAAAAACAATTCAGAAGGAAGAGAGCTGAACGGACTGCTTTCAAAAACATCTCCTCCAAACACAGTTTCAGATCAAAGGTGCAGAATTGCATCAGAACAACAATCTTTTTTTCAAGCACAAAACCTAAGCAATCGTGACTCAAATATTTGAAATCCTCCTCATATGTAGAGCCAAAAATTACTGCAGCAGAGCAAAGGGCATCCATGGATAGAAAAGTATCACTTCAAAATTCAGTCTGTCCCAGCAGCATCATGACTAGCTGCACGACTAGCATCGTGATTAGCTCCACAAATTGGCTGACTTGTGTCTRCAAGTTGGTCTTCTCCTGCTGTTCACAGCCTCCTCCTCCTCCTCCCTGCCACGTGATGCCTTATCTCCTTGAGATTCCCTCCTGCCACCTCTCCTCTGCCAGCTTGGCTTGAAATTGTCTCTGTGGTCCATGCTGGAAGCTGCCTGCACCACACACACAGGTTGTTATCCTGGAGGCAGCTGCACTACAAATCAAGACCTGACAGTTTTGCTTCAGAAGATTTTAAAATGGATGCATTCATAATGAAGCCAAACAAAAATTKAATAGTGGAAGCATCATYGTCTCTATTTTACATAAAGCAATGTCTCTTCAAGATGCTGCATAAAATAGTTCCATAAATAACTAACTACATTGTCAGAGACTTTTAACAAGAATTCTATGTTTTTTTTTCTGATGTGTCCTCTCTGCTCATTTTCTCACCTCTTCCTTTCTACTAAACCATTTCTMTTTACTGCTTCACCTTTTTAGGATGATTCCCTTTTTTTTTTTTTCTAATGTCTCTTAATTCTTTGAGGCATGAACTGCAGCTTCCTGTCACTTTACACACTCAGTACGTTCAGGTCACAAGTCTGAGCATGGCCTCCTGCAATGCTTTAACGTATATGTTAGCATGAAACAGCACTAGTACTTTGTGCTCTCAAGCATTTTATAAGGATACTCATTTGTACTCAGTGTCATTTCCTTTTTTACCAAAAATGCAGTCACTTCTGTTTCTTAGCAACAGATTTACCAGAATAGATTTACATGGCAATCCAAATGCTCTCAAGAAGAAACTGTTAAAAGAAGATGCCATTAGAGGCAAATATTTTAATACAGAATACAATTCTGCATTATAATGCTTTGCAATTCTGTCTGCATCTAATGATGACATGGTCACTATGATGACTGATACTGAAGCAGAAGACTATTTAAAATATCCTAATTAGTGTATCTCTGAGTTGATCTGTAAAAACAATCTTCTTGTCTTCAGAGACTGCAAAACAAAACAAACTGTACATGGCTACAATACTCTTTTGTGATGGACTAAATTCAAAATTGGAGCCTGCAAGAGTCACATATAAATGTGTCTCAGATTAGACTGCAAAAGGCAGACACATGCACTTCACACATGCACCAGAAATGCATGTCCTTACTTCATGCACATCAGTATTGCACAGCCAAGTATTAGACCTCAGTGCAGGAACATGCTCAGTTCTGGAGTTACTGCTCCAGGGTGAACATATTTATATAACAATTTCAATAAACTGAAAATTATTAATTTTCACAATCTTTACAAAAGACACTTTTTTTTTTTCTGAAGATTCTTCTACAGCTTACTCATTTAATAAAATAAGGATTTTTGAGGCTTTGGTTTTTTTCAGCCTATTTAATATGCTAAGCACCAACTAGCTAGTTGATCAAAAATGCAAATAAAACCAAATGTCAGGATGGGGTAAAAAGAGTGAAACAAAGCATAAAGTTTGCAATTCTGTGAATAGGAAAAAGAAAGGAAATAGGAATAGCGTAACTCTAATTCTCTTCGTGGAATGTCAACTTAGAGTAAGTTCACAATAGTGCAAAATTCCCAGGAATGACAGTGGAATCAGGATCATTGTCTTTGTATTAAGAATGATGACATCCTTTTTGGCAAACAAAGTCTTGTTCTGCTGTGGTACTTAGTTCTGTTGCTGAAAGGTAGTATCATTAATATATAGTTTCATATGAATTATGGCAGGAATGGGTTAAAGTAATAGATCTGTATCATTCCCAAGAGGCAATGCCAAAAAGGTTATTGCGAGTATTTGTATCACYATGTTATAGAGAGTGACAGTTTCATGTCTTCCTAATGGTTAACTGAAAATCTATAAAATCCATTTTTCTTTCTTGCCAAGAAATTAATACAGGACCAAAACCTGAAATTYTGACTCTGGTCATGCTCAACACAGAAGTGGGAGTTTTGCCAGAGAGCGGATTAATGACAGGACAATTTGCTGGTTGCTAACAGAGATGTAAATGCAAGCTAGCTACATTGTCGTAACAGGGCTATTGATGAAGCCTGTGATCTTCCCCCTTTCTCCAATGTGGTCACAGGTTTTGCAGCAGAGGGACGGATGCACAGGGGCTGGAGAGCTCTTACCTGTGCGCTGCGAGTCTGGGCGCCCAGCTCCTCCCGCGCTGCTGCCATCCCCTCCTCAGCGCCCACGGAGGAGAAGGGAAGGAGCAAAGCAGCAAGCCAGGGCCCTTGCAAAACAGCCCTGCTCAGGGGCACTGCCTCATCCTCAACAATGAAAAAAAAAATGCTAAAGCCACCCATGATAACCATACCTGCAGCACGGAGGTGTGCCTGGAAACATGTTGATTTTGGGGGATACCAAAATGCATTTAAAAAATAACACAGTTCATTGACTGAGTTGTTTGGATGCTTTTGTTCTCCGGTGCACTCTCCATTAGAATTCCCTTAGAATTTGGTTTAAGAAGATAGCATCAATTCTTACTCTACCACCCAGTTCCTACCATGTTTTCACAGCATGGTAACAAAACTGAAGGAATGAAGATATGACCAACTTACAACTCTTCAATTATCAAAGCAGCGTACACAATGACGAAAAAATTAAATCCTGAACTACAAAGTTTGTAAGATGCTAACTCATTCATGAGGAAGTAAGGATAACACAGGTATTTATTACAGATGTCATTTTGAAGAAGAAAGTTAACTTCAAGAATAAGACATCACACTTCTGACATTTTATATCACCACTAATGCCATCTGGCCCAAATTTGATGTTAAATGGCCAGGCAATTATTGCTAAAAAATTAATACTCACACCCAAGAATATGTCTAATGTTTAATTAAAATATACATACTTAGCAAGCACCATCACTTGCAAAGTAGAGATCAATATATTAATAAATAATAGTTCAGACACTAGAATATTGAGTTCTTGAATTTTAAACAAATTAGCTCTGTTGAATTAAACTCACTAGATCAGATTCAAAATTAAGTTTTGAAGTATACATCATAYATAAACTCATTATTAGTTGTTACTGTTAGTAACATCAAACTGTAGCATGTAGCACAATTTTACACCTACATAATTTCCTAAAAGATTGTTTCATAGAAGATGCAAAACTCTAAATACAAATCTTCTTCTCTTTATTTTTCTGGCAYTTCCATTTTTTGTTCAAGGCCTGGCAAGACCTAAGCTCTTTACTCCAATACATGTTCACAAAGAGGGAATTTTAAGCTTTAACATTCCTGAATTGCTGGGAGAAGTAGTATAAAGGAATGGAAAATATTTAACACAGTCTTATGTGAATTGGTTAAAGGATCAAACTCACACCCTTCTCAGTCTCTACTGGCTTGAGTTTTGAGTTCCTCATGGTTTTGCATCCCATGCAGACATTCACTGTTATTTGTATTGATCTCCTATCATTTTACTGTCATGCAGCACAAACATAAATGCAACATAAGAGAAAGATATGGGAGAACCACAGTGTGCATGAGTGGTGCAGACAGAACTCTAATCTACAGATAGCAATAACAAAAAGTTTCAGTTTGAGAAAATAAAAACAGCTAAATATTATTCACGGACAACTTAATGCTGTATGCAAATAGACCTCCTTAGACTCCTGAAGCATGGAAAATTACTTGAATAAGTAAAGACTTCAGGCAAGACCCCACATGCAAGCACAATTTCTTGTGTCAGTAACTGCAGTGATGGCAAAATCTCAGATGAATAAACACACCTGATTTATTTTATTTTACAGGGGATATGGTGTTGCACTGTATCTGGCGTCAGAGCCAGAGCTCTGGGGTGACTGAGTGAGCCAGCATCTGCACAGGCYCTTCGCATTCTCTTGCAACATTCAGATGGAATTCTCTACAAATGCAGTAAGTTAAAGGGACATTTATATTCTGTGTTAAACAAATAAATCTTAYGGGAGTCTGATTTATAGCACCTGAATAAAGGCCAGTGCCCCTTCAAATGGGGCAAAGGGGACAGGGAGAAGCCCTCTGAAGTCTCTCTTGATTTCTCCCCTCCTCCCAGAGACAATCAAATCCTTTGTAATTAGACTGATGACAGGATAACTCAGTCTCTATGCCATCAATCCTCAGCCTCTCTACTCAGTCTGCCAAAGACTGCCCTTTCCTGGCATGAGTATCTGTCCCCTGGCAATCACTCATCAAACTGCGAGCTTGTGAGCTATCTACCAATTATCAGTTGTTACAGATGCTCTCAGATTGGGCAATTTCAGATCAGAACCTAGGAGCAAAAGTAACTGCTGGAGCTCTACAGTTAGGAGCACGATCTCCTAGACCCAGTGCTACCACCTCCAAATTAGTGTAATGACTCCACCTGCATCTCAGCAGATTCTACTTTACGAGCAGAAGGTTTACACATAGATTTTGACTCTGACTGAGTATGAGGAAGCAGCAGGTAACACAAAATGGTCATCCTCTTCAGAAAGGAAAAATAGTTATAACTGATCTTTTCCATTCTCTTCAAGAGCACATTTATTATTATTATTATTATTATTATTATTATTTTATTTTATTTTATTTTATTTTTAATTGAAAAATAATTAAGAGTGACAAAAAGTGATTCTTTAACTGAAAAGAAACTATGTCTACTCTCAAGGGAAAACCAATAGTGACAGGAAAGGATATCTTTTAACACTACACTGCAAGCAGAAAACTGTCCTCTGCTTTAAAAACCATACCTCTCATGCTTACTGGTTACTTCAGAAAGGAAATATTCAGTAATCYACAGTGAATTTACCTGCTTTTCATACATATTCTCTTGGGCAAACTAACATGGAGTACATGATTCAAGTTATATTTAAAAAGCATCACACATATTGAATATTTAATAATAACAGAGTTAGTGCTTATACAGCAAAAGCCTTTATAAACCGATCAGGAACTGAGGCATCACTTGACTACTTGCTACCCAGAAGACAGATTTCACCAAGACAGGCAGACACTTCGATTACTGCACAGTCAGAATCCCAGACTGCCAAGAAATTATTTCAGGCTTTTAAAACATAAAACTGAGAGAAATTGTCTTCCTTTTCCTGCCATCTAATCACCTGATATTAACAGACAAAACAGAGTAGAGTCAACTATGAAGAAACCAATTTCTTTCTCCTTCAGACCTTTAATTTTGTTCTAGATTTGTTTCTCTAATATTTAGAGAAAGAAATAGTGAATTTTAAATTCTGAACGACAACAGAGTTTCAAGTAAATGTTTTTTATCCTGCAAAATACAGACGTGTCAAGCCTGTTCATTTTGTTCCAATGTTCACAGTTAGCACTATGGGTACATGCAGCCCTGGGATTATCTCATGAATCTTAAGGCATTTAATAGAGGTGAAGCGAAGTGCCCTTTCTTTTTATGCCTCTATTCATTCACTGGCTGCATTTCCACTGTGAATTTTTGATGTGTTTAGCCATATAGATCATCGCTCTGCACCCTCCCTGGCAGGAAGGTGTGAGGTAACTGATGCCCTTTGACCTCAGCCTCTGGCAAGGTCCCATCAGGAAAAAAAAAAAAAAAAAAAAGAGCGAGGAAAGAAACAGAAAAATAAGAAAAAAGAAGTTCTGTAGCACGTATCTTTGCAAATGACAAGAGGAATTGTGTTTTAGACAGCAAGATCTGTCCCAGGATTTCTACAAGAGTAAAGACATTATGAAAACTCAGTATGCCTAACCCTGAGCTAAAGCACTAACCAGTGCTTGTTCAAAGTCTTGTATAGTACTAGGTGTTTTATTTGACTGTGCTCCTGAGATAGGGATGAAGCATCAAAACTGAGTCATCACTGACTTCAATGCTTTATGCACACTGCAATTGTGCTAAAACCCTTCCATGGGAAAGGGTGGTGGCTCTTTAGTGAGATGACATTAGCCATCAAGAGGCTGCGTTAGTTGCCCACCTAGCCTCAGAGAGTTYCACTAGTTTCTCTTTTCTTCCTTCCTATATCTAATGCTAGTTATTAAGGGAGTTATAGTGGAAATACCATCCATGGTATCATCAATATGATAGTAGTTTTTCAATACATTTTCACATATCTTAACTTTGTTTATCAAACTCCCTTGAGAAGGCATCATTGCTAGAACATCCTGTTCAATCCTCTGCTTGATTTGGATGTGTAAACAGCTTGGCACTTTCATGAGATAAAAAAACACAGGTACAGAAAAGATATTGCCAAATTTATATTCAAATATACTCTAAGCTATCATTTTGGATTTTACTTATTACACTTGTCAGGTATACAAGGAGTGATACCTTAAGTCTGCCAGCTGAAGTGAAGACACAATAATGGCATTATCAGGACTGTGAGAATAAACCACAAACTCTCAAACTGCAGTAGAGAAGCACATGGCATACAGTCAACAAACTGCTTTTAAGCTACTGTTTTTCAATTACCAAAGCAAGCCATTCATGCCAAAGACGGCCTCACATTGTGCACCAAAATAGAGCTAATCCAAATTCATGTACTCTTTCAAGTACACCTTTTTGTTCTTGTTATTAGTTTTATTCTATTGTCTATTGTCTGAATTGCAATTTTATGTTTTGCAGTAATCAGTAATCATAATTTTGTGACTTTTGGTAACTGTCCTCATGAAACTGCAATATTCAAAGGCCTAATTTTCTTTCTTGACCCTGATCACAAAAATAATGTAGGAAGAAACATCAATTGCTTAATCTGAAAGGTGTTACTTAAATTCATTCACATGTAAAATAGCAACTGAATCATAAAGTAACCTATGAAATTAACTTTTTATTCTTGCATTATTGAAAAAATTGGAAATACTAATCACAATTTCTTAAAATACAAATACCATTGCTATTTGTATTTATCCCTCTCTTTAAGCAGAAAAAAAAAATAGCTTTATTTTACAGGACTTTTTAAAGTTTCAATTCATATTTATTCAAAATGAAAAATGAAACTTTTATTGTTTTTCTACACTGACTTTGAATATTAAAATCAAGAACATATTAAATCTCTCTGTTATTTTTGATATTGTTTGCACTTCCTAATTTCATGGGAAGTGTCTCTGCTCAGTTTCATTCTTCTTTCTCCTGAAATAACTTGCCTTGAATTCCTGTTCAGACTGCTATTCCTATATTAAAGTATTCAATACAAAGCATTCTCAGCTCTCCAAACAGTATCCCATAAGTCCTATTTTCAACACAATTTCTCTTAAGTGAATTTGAAAGCCCCTATACCAAACTCGCTTCATAATCTGAAGATCCTCTAAATTGTCGATAACACATTTTATATGAGAGATAAAAAAGCATCTGTGCAAAATATGCTATGTGACATCACAACTGTGCCAAATATACGAAAAATCAGAAATTCCCAATGGACATATAAAACAGATTTACTTAAATCCTCAGAGATGTTCTGTTCTCTCAGAAGGGAAAAAACAAGAAAGAGAACATATAATGCAATACCCACATCTGTTAAATTCCAAATACAGAAATCAAATCCATGGGAAAATAAGGCATGCTCTAGCAAAAAAGAGGAAAAAATAATTTCACACAAGTTGCAACATAACTGTTTCAACATCAATAATATCATCGGGTTCTTAAAAAAAAGAAAAAAAAGAAAAAAAAAAAAGCCTACCCCATCAAATAGAAGTTCTAAAACAAAACACATCCTCAAATCACAGCATTTATTTTTTCTTAAAACTGTTTGGAAAACCAACTTGTTTCTACTTAAAGTTCTGATGGAATGAATAATGTCCTGAAATATAAAAATTGCTGTTTTATAGCCAAGAGGTCAAAAAGTAGTCACTTGACTGGGATACACATATACCTGATTGAATACACATTTTAAGCACATATTAGTTAATTTAAACAAGAAAATGTATCCGTCACTGTGTGTGTGGACGTGGGGAGAGAGGAGAAAGGCAAGCGAGAAGTAGTTAAATAGGGGAAACCATTCAAGATGATATAAAAATATATAAAAATCAAGGAAGTTGAGTCTGTTTATCATTACACAAAAGCAACAACAGACACATTTATAACAATGGATAGCAGGTGAAATACTGTGATTGACATATCTTCCAGCACACTCACTGCACATCACTAATGAAATATCAGACACGAACAATTTACAGATTGCAAGACACCATGATAATGAATAATAAAACTTTATTATTCTGTTGAAAATATGTTTACCAAGCACACTTTTTTTGTAAGTGTACATTGTCCAAACTGTTACAGTAGTATTTGGAAATAGAAACTACAATTGTCAATCATTCGCAAGAAATTTAAAAATGTTTTAACAGGAAAAGTTAGAGGGACAGAGAGCACTAAAATATAAAGCTTGCTGACAGATTACTGCAAATCTTTCTTCTCTCTTTTTAAGGATGTTACATTAGAATGTACTTTCAGACTATCAATTTGAGTATTTTTTCAATTTGAGAAAAAAATAAGACATTTACAAAGACCTTTCAAGTTCTATCCTTTGATACAAACAGAATGGCCCTCTCAGTGTTTCTAATTTGAGACTAAGTTGAGGAACAGCAAAAATAGGGGACTTGGAAGACTCTGAATTGTAGAGGAGGACATTTCAAGTGCATTTACCATGGTCCGTTGTCTCAGGTTTGCTTAGTAGCATGGCTGCTCACTTCTGCTCATACACTAGTAAACCCAGTAATATCAATGCAATAGCTGTGCTAAATTTATTCTGGAGGAAGGAATTTTATTTTGTGCACATGCCCAGGGAATGAGTCCTACATTGCTCACATCAAGGGAAAATCAAAACTATCATGAAAAAAAGCATGACTTCATCCACTACTTTCTTGAAGATCAACTAATTATCCGAAATCCTACAGGGTAGTTATTTGCCATTCCAGCCAAGGAGAGTAGCTTCCGTTAAAATGTGTATCTATCTGAGAAGGGGAGTCTTTTATTTMAAATTGAACCATAATGTTCTTAGTAACATTGCTGCGGGTTTCTGCCTCTAGGGACYAGAGGGGATTGCCCTCTTTGAAATGAAAGCAGTTTGGCTCAGCCTTGCCTGTGACTCTGCTCCAGGCCAAGACACGTGCCTACCCACCACACTTATTCCTTGCAGSTGCAAAAATACATATATAATCCCGGAAGGATGCCATCAGCTGTTATTAACATTAAAAGGAGATTGCATGTCCATATCAAAGAAATACACACCCTAATGTGGGCTCTTTCASTCTACCTTTTTTGATGAATGGCTGAATTTCTGAAGGGAAAAAAAAACCAGGATTACTAATGCTCAAATATGGATATCTTCCAGATAATTTTGATGTTTGATTAGAAGASTGACTACTCATCTATAGAAACCTGATCATTTAACTTATACACTTCAATGAGTAAACAGCTGTAGCTACTTCCTCTTAGTGAATCCACTTCTATTTCCATAGCAGATTATATCTAAATGACCAAAAGGAAACCAGAAAAAAAAAATGAAGTGACCTCCAAAATWTGGGCATGGACATTTCCACAGAAATGGGGCAGTGAAATGAGCAATGAAACATGTGAAATACATGGTATCAATGTCCCCTCTGCTCCCTATACTGCTGTATTTACCGTCTGCAACAGTTCCAACCATCCACGACATCCTGCTGCAAAGACCAGATGGCTAAATCCAGCCTAACGTGAGGCTGCGCTATAAGCTATTGGTGGCGTTAGGCCAGTCCAGAACCACAGCAAAGTCCTTCCAAAGGGTATTCATAGAGCTAGGTAAAGTCCTTAAAATGTGCATTTATATTCTATGAGAGCTCAGAGCACAGCAAGAGGGAGGACCTAAGACGTTTTCAAGAACAGAAGAGGAAGAAAGACAAAACAACTGAAATTCCAATAGAAAACAAGCAGTAAGGAAACTACGAGGAAGAAGAAGAAAGTACTAAAAAAAGAAATGAATTTCAGATAAACTTTTAAGCTTTTTTTCTTGAAATGAACTTGAATAAAATACTTCACTTCCCTAAATTATAAGTTACTTGCAAATTACTCAAAATTTTAATTATGCCACAGAAAATAGTGGTCTGAATTTAAAAGGTACCAGAAATTAATTTACTTGATAACGGTCTCCAACTTTACAAACCATTTGTAAGCCTTTAATTAGCTGAACAGCTGCAATCAAGCAGGGACTACAATCAGTAGTCAGTTAATGGCAATTAACAGTCACCATGTCATAGGTGTCTGGGTGAAGGGACAAACTGGCCTGTTGCATGAACGTTGCTCTGGGCAGTAGGAAATGCATAAGTCACTCTTCTATGGCACATTTCATAAGTCTTTGAAATCTTTTTCTTTGAAAAACTGTTTTTAGAAAGTGTCTGTGCCACAGGCTTCTTTTTTCTTTTTTCAGTGCTTCTACTCACAGTCAAAAATCCTGCAAGAAATATTTGAAGTGGAACCATTTCCAAATAGCTGTCCACAGATATTCTTGGCAACGTCTACTGCCCCAAAGGCTCTTGCTCCCACTGAAACGAATGTTTTTCTTCACTGCTGTACGGGAGCRGTCCAGCTGATGGGCTGGGGGAAGGCTTGCTGAGCCCCCTGTGTGCACTGAGACACCTGGACACCCTCTGGCTGGAAAGGCCGTTGGCTCCAAGGCCTTCCCGTGGGAAAAGCTCAGGGTTGGCGCAGCACAGGCTGCGGGCCTGCCTCRTGGCTACGCGGGCTGCCCGGCGCTGGAAACCTCCTCTGAATGCGGCAGGGATGCCKTTTATTGGGGAGACCTGAATTCACACCGGCTCACATCAAAACCCACCCCAAGGCTCTTGCATGCAAGTCATCTTCCTGCRAAACTGCCCCATTGCTAATCCCAGTTGTTCTCCCAGTGTTTTGAACTTCAACTTAAAGTCAATTCTAGCATAAACAAACTCTTCTAAGAGAATACTTGAAATATGTTTTTATTTTGTTTTTATTTTATTCTCTCTCTCAAAATTGAATATAAAAACAAAAACAAAAACAAAACAAAAAAAAAAACAGAAGACCTCTATCTTTAAATGTTTGATAGACTTTTTTATTGCTGAGTGAAGACAGTATAAAAGCTTTTTAGTATCAAATCCTGGACATTCAGCAACTTTTGCCATGTTAATGGTTCCTGCACAATACTTAGTTTGAGTCTCATTTTATTTTAAAGAGGTCAGGAATTTGGTAATTAGCTGAGCCCTTTGTAAACCAACACCATTCGGGCAGATCAGAATCTCTACAGTTACAAGCAACATTGTGAATCAAGTTGAAGAACAGGAGCTAGCAGGCACTACAATTTTCCCACTAAAATTTAGTTCTCCTTAGCTTTAGCAGTTTCTGTCCACATACCAAAAAGAAAGTATTTTAGGAATACGTCGTCTTTTTTTCCGTCAAGCATTAAACATCTGCATTAAGACATGATTAGTAACAAATCACGTGCTGTAATCCATAAGGTTCTGTGAATATCTGCATCAATAGTGCACTGACTAATATAAAAGACATAGTACAAAATATGTAAGAAGGATAATCTACTATATATATATATAAATATATATATTCCAGCGGTGCATAAATCAGTTGTGGTTTATTGAAGTTACCTCCATGATTACATAAAATCCAAAATACTGTCAGTACATGCTGAAATAGTTGAAGGTCAAACCTACTGCTATACCTTAAAGATGAACTGCAAAGTGCCACAAAATAAGTTACAAAGATGTGTAAAATCCCACATCAGTAAGTGTGCCCACTTGTGTGCACATAAATATTATGAATCAGAAAAAACTATCTTTCAAAAAATGCAATGYTTAAAAAAAGTCTGCTAAATTCCAACTAAACAAGTTTGTCTTTTCCTTGCCAAAGAAAAGGGAACAGATTCTCACCTCATTTATTTGGCAATTAATTGTGACTATATAACTGAAATATGCTGACTTTGTCCCAGCAAAATTTAATCCTGCAATCTGGGCTACTAGGTCAATCTCTGTTCTTTATCCAGTTCATGCTCAATGCAACTCCACTGACTTTAGTTCAAATATTGCTGATCTAATTATTGATTTAGACCCAGCTCATTATCATTTAAAAAGGGGGAGATAAAAGCAAAAAGACTGTAAAAAAAAATGAAGTAAGTTATGAGGGAATCAGTTAGCAGAAGAGAAGGTTAGCAGCTCTACAAAATAAGACCATTTCCACACAGACTTAGCAAGGAGAAAAAAAAAAAAAGAATTATTTTTTAAAAAGCAGACATTTTACTGTTTTGTTTTTCTGAGGAGCAGAAAACACTTGTTGACATCTACTTCAAACAGTGACTATGATGAATACCCTTAATTGCTGCCATCCCTCCCCAAATCACCACAGTATGTGCTGGGTGACCAAAGACACCAGGATTCCTGGGCTACCACTAGACTTCCAGCTCTGGCCTCTTCTTATAATGTGGGGAGGAAAACACATCTTTGGGACAGATTTTGGAGAAGGGAAGAAATCACTGCAATTTCAACTTCCCCTCCCTAACCAATGACATAGAGAAGAAATATCTTACTACATAGTCCCAGAAGAATGCAAATGTGAATATGTTTCTTGACTAATAAGGATATTCCCCAAAATTTAAGCACAGCAGGAAGAAAAAAATTGGATGAGAGGGAGACTGTAGAGAATGTAATGAAAAAGTCACGGACTACTATTGTCAAAAGGCAAAGAGAGAGTTAGTTTTTTGAGAAAGAACAAAAATGCCTGGAAAAAAAAACCAGACACAATACACAGTTCTTCAGAAAGAGAAGGATGGTGTATACTGAAAAAGACTGCAGCAAGAAAGGGAATGCTTCAGTGGAAGAGTGAAAGTGATTGAAAATGAAAAGCAAAAATAGTGAAATCGCAGAAGGGAGAACGCTTTTTTTTTTTTTTTCCTCTTTTCATATAAGTGTTACTGTAAGGAATTGTAATAGAAACAAATCTCACAAAAGTAATCAAAATGCATAAAAAGCTATAGTTTTCTTTCAGGCTTTTACTACTAGTTTTTTTAAGTTATTTTCACCTAAACAAAAAATAACAAAACCTTTGTCTTTTTTTTAATAATAATTTCCTAAATTTAAAAGATCAAAGTATAAATTCCAGACATGACAGCTAAATAGTGCAAAAATGAAACTCTATTCTAGTGCCTAAATGTAGTCCTTGTACTTGCAAAAGGCTTGCACCTTTGCTTAGCTTTACTCATTACAGTGCTTTTCTCTGAACTGTTAAGCCAGCCTGTAAGTATATAGCCTGTAAGTATATAGTCTAATGGACCAATAGTAGAGTTTGTTAATCTTGCATTTGGCTTAGACTCAGCATTCTGGCGTACAAAAGATTTGTACATTTACCCAAACTTAAAGACTTACTAGGTCGAATAAGCATGGGCTAACAGGATGATTCGCACTGAAGCAACAGCACTCGTTCAAAACCCTAAAGCACTAACACAATAGTACTACCTGCCTTACGCATACAATGCATACTCTTCATAATCTTCCTTATGAAGTCTGTGAAACCACGTACATAAATTAGCTTGGCAGGGTCAAGTCTACAATTTACTGCTTTAGGACTTTAGACCATATCCTGAAATCCTGTGTATATAAACAAATTTAAGTATCTGAGAACTCTCTCTGAAACCAGTGGGATTACACACACACACACACACACACACACACACACACACACACACACACACACACACACACACACACTCAATTAAGCTTATGTGGAAGGGTTTTGCAAAGACAGTAACTGAATAAAAGCAACTTTGCAGTTCACCTTTGATAAATATTATTTATAAACCCAACATTTTTCCAGTTAAGTTCAAACAGGAAAAAAATTGACAGAGGAAACAACGTGACATAATTTCATCTCAATGTCATTTTGAARACACAGTAAGAACATGGTGATAGGAAACAGTGCGGTAGCTTATATCCGGACCTTCTTGAGTTTTATAGCTGCCTCAGGGCTGGCTTTGCCCTGCTGTTGCAAAAACAGCTACTGATTTGAATGTACTTCTAGAATTCTCCCAACACAGCCAATGTCTAACAGAGAAGTCCAAGGGAGGTGGCACTTCACTGGGTAAGAACACTGTCCACTCCCTAGTGTGCAGCAAACAGCTTCCACAAACAAGCTCAACAGCCCCTCTCTCATCTTTTCCTTATTTCATTTACCCATCCAGTGGGATCTTATGAAATAAAACAAAACCTAAAAGAAACAAAATAAAATATGAGAAATCATGTTTAAAAAAAAAAAAGACAAAAATTAATACAAAAGATCAAACACAAATGAATACTTCACAATCAAACACATAAAGTGCATCTTAGGCATACACAAAATACTAAATAAAAAACAACACATGATTTTATGAAACAGACAACATTAACTCTATCTTGTGGCCAAGGTTTTTATTAATTAATTAAAAATGTGTAAGGAATGTAACTCCTTAGCACATGATATATTTCATTATAGCTCCATATGAATATTTTCTAGTATCTTCTAACCAGACTCTATGTTTTACATGGGCAGAAGAGCAGCCAGGCTTGCTGCCTACAGAGAGCAGGCCCAAGTGTACAATCAAGGTCTCTCTCCTTTGCATTCTTCACTAAGTGAAGGGAACCCAGCTATATCACTGGATTATTGTAYATACGTCAGGGTCCTCTGCATKTGCTGTTTCACACCTTAGATGTGTGTGCTCAGTATCCTTTGCCTGCTCCAAACAGGTTGCTGCCCTTAATGACATCAGATGACTTTTCAAGAGCAGGAAAAAAAAAAGTGGAATTGGGAAAAATCYTATGTGATTACCTAATTAATTGATTTGTTCCCCAATATAATAGAAACTTAAAATCAACAACTAAAAGGAAATGGCAAATTAAAACACAAGTAAAAGCTCCAGATCATGTTTGGTTTAGAAACATATGTACCTATCCTTTGGATGTTACCTCATTGTTTATGGAGAATAGCTTTAAAGAAAACCATGTCTGCCTCTGTATTAAATCCAAATATCTAATTCTATATCATGAAAACTTCCTAGAACAGCATTATCTTACCCAGTCTGTTGTTATCAGATGCAGTTGAGTTATTATGTACATCATTGTTGACAGTCACCATTACTTGTTCTAATGATATTTGAAGGAAAAAAAAAAAAGTGAGTTGAACTATGTTCCTGCAAACATAAACTTCATCAGTAGTTCTGTTTGTTTTAACCTTGCTTCATTAAGTTTGGAAAGCTTATAGAGAACTGAAAGCTTATCAACATTCCACATCGCCCCAAACAACCCAAGATGCAATGCCAGATCTTGATTTCCCTTAAGTCAAGGGGAGTTTTCCTACCAGTTTCAAGAGAACTTGATTTTGACCGAAAGCAATTAACAATGACTAATTCAGTTACATTGCATTTGCTGTGCTTAACCTTGAGACACTCCTAGTGCTTCCACTGTGGAAGTAGGTAATGGCACATTCAGAAACTGAACACGCCAATTTCAATTCACTACAAAATTTCCATATAGGTGTGGGCAAAATTCCTTTTCTCTGAAACAATTGCTATGATTTAGAGCAACATGCCAACAAAAACAGAGACCTGGCCAATTCACAGGTAAAAACACATTATCAGTGCAGGCATGTATGATCTCAGAACTGCCAGGCTTCTGCACAGGGACTCTTTTCATTGGAGGTGAAAGCTAGGCTAAAATGAAAAGCTCATTAACCTTGAGAAGATGAGTTTTGTAAGGTCATATCCACATATAGTGATGAGTATCTTCAGAACTTGTAAGGAATGCTATATTGTTTATGCAACCTGTCCCTTTAATGCAGCTTAGATTACTCCAGCCCTTGCTACTTCTACAGCTTCCTTTCACATACATTGAGATCTTGAACGGAATTAATACACCATTGGCATAGTGCAAGAACATGAAATTCCCAGTGGGAGAATTCAAAACCTTTTTTCTGAAAATTCAAATCATCACATGGAGTATTAACATCATAGCCCTAAAAGTCTATTATAATGTTTAAGAAAAATTCATGTTTCTAAACATTTGGACCTTTATGCATGCTGCAGACTGACAGACCTACAGGTTGTACAAAGGCAACAGGCTAATCCAGGCCTTTCTGTGGTATTTTCACTTGGACATGCTTAATCATTATCTCCCAGGTAATTCCATGAGGGACRTTTGGAAGTTAAGAGTTAGAGGGAAAAAAGACAATTATAAACAGGTTTTTGGTAGTCTAGTATTTAACGCTATTGCATGGCTGCTACCTTACCTTCAAATTTTCTAGGCCATTCAGACTGACTCTTTGGGTTTCTGTTTTGTTAAATGTGTGAGTCATAGGTAGACACCTATATATACACATATGTGCACAAGACTGTATGTGTGTATGCAAACATATACAGATGTGGCGCATATATAAGACTATATATGTGTGCATAGTCATTGTATATATTTTATATACAAAATTTCTCTTCACAAATACCCCCAGCTACACCATGTTGTTAAAAAAACCACTGAGGTGAAAGTTTTCTGGTCATGGAGTTTTTGTCTTACCTGTTCTGGTCAACCACTGTGAAACCCAAATACTGTTTAAAGTAGTTTCTGAATTTGCATTTTGGTAAGTTATTAAATGATGAATTCAGTAAACACTACTATGCAAAACACAAGCAGACCATAGATCTGCTTATATTCTTTCTTGCATCAGCAAGCACAAAAAAAYAATAGAGAAGAAGAATCAAATCCACAACTCTCACCTGAAAAGACTACCAGGGTGAACAAGCCCACAGAGGAGTCTTGCAAGATCTACTGGAGGCATGGGAATTAACCATTTTGAATGCATCTTTTAAAATGAAAAGATTTAACAGTCTAAATCAGATTCACACACCGTTTGCAGGGCTCACGGGCACAAAAATCCAGTCGTAACTATAGAAGTGTAACACAAGGACGAAAGAGACAGGGCATTCCTCACAGCAGTAACTTATCTTTTCCCCAGGCAGAAACAGTGCAACTAGTGCATATTCTTCACCAACTGGTTAATTAACCATAAATGCAGTTAGATTTTATTTCTAAATCTGGAATTTTCRAATCAAATTTCTAGTGGAATCCAAATCCTAAAGGCCGATTTACAAACAGAAGAGTTGCTGCACTTCTACTAAATGTCTGAGTGGTTATAACCATGACTACAAAAAGGAGGTGTATTCCTTCAGTTTTATACATCTGGCAATCATTTCTTTTACTTTTCTTATGTGTTCCCTGACACAAAAAAAGCCTTGCTTTAGTTTTAGTGAAGAATTAAATGAGGTTTCAGAAACACAGAAAGCAATTAAGTCAATTATGTAAAAAAGAATAGGACACAAGTACATATACACAAGAGTTAGTTGAGGTGAAGGCTCTCACTGGGGGAACTTGAAATAAAAAAAGAAAGGGGGTTGAAATGTAAATATATAGACTGCAAAGGAATCTTCTGTAAAAATGGTTCCAAGGAACTTTTTTTAAGGCTTAAAAAATGTCACTAAGCACCGGGCAATCTGGACTTAATTTGCACACTAGCTCTCTATCTGGAGTAATTGAGCTAATATAAGCAAAATATTATGGGCACTAGGTAGTTAGAAGATGGTTTCTCATGTCTTAACTGCCAAGCTGTTGAATTGGTTCTCAGAGTTTTAAAGGAATTTGTCAGGTAAGTTGAGGCAAAAATCTGTTTTGGCTCGAGCTGCTGCTGGAGCACTGGATTCTGAGTTTAGCCTTAATTTAGAACAAAACAAAACAAAATAAACAAAAAAATACTGACATTATGTAAGCTGCCGCTCTCCCTGGCAGAAAAAAGTACTCTGAAGAATAAAAATAAAATAAAATTTTGAAATAAAAGTGGAAGAGAAAACAAAAGCCATTCATCTTCCCTGTACAAGTAATGACAAAACTTCATTCATTTTTTAAGGGAACATTATGTATCTGTCTCTCTCAGATGCAAATGTCTACAAGACAATAAAGAACATACAAAGTAGTTTAAAATATAACGTGTTGATACTTCAGTACTCGTATCAGCTCCTCATTCACAGTGCTTTAAACTGAATTCATTATTATTATTCATATGCATTATCATTATTAAACTGGAATCATTATTAGTCTTAAAATAAATATGATTTATTTTAATAATTTTACTTACTTTACTTACATTGCATTTTGCAATACATTATTCCAGAGACATTATATTTGACTCCATTGAGTCGGGAGGCAGAATGTTTCCTCAGTTCTACAATTGACTTTATAGAAGTACCACTGCTGGCCATCTTACGAGCTTTGCAGATCTGTACCTCTTGTAGCAGATAATTTGTCACTTCCTAAGGCTCTATTGTTATTAGTAGCTGGATAAAGTGCCTTTAAGTTCAATTCCTTTGAGCCTTTCTGTTCAAAGTATTAGATTTAACAGTCACATGGTTCACATAAAGAAAAGCACAGTAACAACAACAAACACAGTAAATATACATACTGAACTCATTCTGAAAGAAGAGCCTATCATAAATACCATCCTTCTCAGGTGTGAAGAAGCTAATTTATTTTTCTTTACACTGACACTAACAGTCTAAGCACTTAAGGCAATTCTAAGATCAAACACATGTCATTGACAGATTCGGAAGCGTCACTGCTAAGGGGCAGAGTCAGACACTCACGGGCTCAATTTCTACCAGTCACAGCCAACCTACAACATATGTCGCTAGTCACAGCTCTGTGAGCCTCCACCTAAGAAATTCAGCACAGAAATGGTTACGATACAGCGTCTTCTGAACCACACTGCCAAGCAAGAAGGTAAACTTTATTTGTGCAAGATTCTTTTTAATCCATCACTATATGAAACATCATATATTCCTGACTCCTACATAAATTAGAGGCTTAAAAGCGAACCCTCTTGATCATTTAAAATCTGATCTGCACTCTGTCAGATCAAATAAAAGATTTCTGTAATGATAACTTCACGGAATTGAGAAACTACCTTTCATATTCTGCTCTCCAAATATTTTTGTAGATGTCTGAAGAAATGCATAAATTCAGAGGTCACCTATGTAAACCCAAGTGTTCAAAGAAAAGCACAAGCAAAATAAATGTTGTGCAGGTTCCTAGGATGTTACGTATCCTTTCTCTCCTCACCACGTACATATGGTTCATCCTAACAAGAACGTCACATGATGTTTGATCCACATGAGTATTAAAAAAAAAAAAAAAGCAACTTACATTAATATTTTCTCCAACTTTGAGTCAATCAAGTGTAACATGATGTGCATCCCTAATCCCTTTTAAATGAACAGTGATTTATGTGGAGAAAGCTCCAACTGCTGAGTGAAAGGCAGAAATAAAAATGTTGCTGCATTACCTAAAAAGATGTGCTTATCAAATTTGTCAATTTCTGATTTTAAGTAAAAAATTATATGACATAATTCATTCCTAGTTTGCTTCTTGGACCTGAGCCTCTGCTTTAAACATCAGTGCTGGCTAATACTTTGGCAAAATGAGGACAAAATGTCACTGCATTCTTACTGAAAAGCAAGAAGACGATCATGGGTAGATTTCTGGGGAACTTATATTGCACAAAGAATAATGTCCTGTTTCGTCCTGTTTTGTTAAAGCAAAGCCTTCTTTAAAGGCTGCAGAAGATAAAGATGTCCAAAGAAAATTATCCTTTTACTTTGGAATTCTGCATGGATGAGAGTATCTTTGCAATCTAATCATTAAATGCAGTATTTTCTGTTATTTTCTGTTTTTCTTTTTAAATAAAATATTCTTTAGATCTTGTGAGGATCTCTGATAATATTTTTCATTCATGTCATTAAATATGCTAATGATAAAAATTTTAATTATTTTTGTCTAAAGAGAGAACCTTGAATAAAAAACAAAGAAATGAAAATATAAAAGTTAAATACAGAGACTTAAGACACACTCGATCTTATTACAGGCCAGGAATTCCCAGAAGAATCTGTATCTGAATTTCCCATTAGCTTTCCTTCTCTGATAAGATTTTCCAGTGACTGCATTTACTTAGTAACTGTAGAAACTATGACCAGAAAAGCTTAAAAATCCCATCTTCTTGCACATGAAGATAAAGAGATTTGAACCCCTTGCTTGTTCTACATACGTAAGATACTCAGAAGACAGTGAACAAGAGAATATATTAGCCTGAGAACTAATTACAGTAAACCAAAACCAACTTTTAAGTTTTCCTTTATAATTTTTCAAAATACTAAGGTATTTTAAAAAGAGTTCTCTTCCAATACTACTTGTCTTTCCTCTCCTGATTATATTTATACTGCACAGATACAAATACATAGCTTACCATTTTACGGATGCTGCATGAGATTTCCAAACAGGTTTATAAAATTGGAGCCACTAACAACACTGTTTCAGGCAGTTATTTAATGGTTTAGTTGTATCTAAATTTAATGGTTTAAATCAATTTATTTAATGGTTTAGTTCATTGATCCACAAGTTCATAAAACTAGGAAGGGGGTCAAACAGAATTATAAATACTTTCATAGAGGACCCTATAAAGCTGTTCTCAGTGTTAAATGAGTTAAGACCACGAGACAGTAAAACTTGGCCTGTCTACTCAGCATTTTAGAGACCAAAAAAAGTTTCAGGCTAACAGCCTCCTACATTGCAAACAATGAACACTTAATATCTTAATCTGTTTTAACTTGGTCTAATTAGGAGTATTTRTTTTATTTTCTTGTATGATAGTTTGGAAGATGTGCTCAAATTCCAAGCAGACAGCAGAAAATGAAACATTTGTGCTCAGCATTCTTAAGGAGAATATACTGCATCTTTCTCAAGGACAGTCATTACCCTCTTGTCTTCCAGCACAATATCCAACAGACATTTCCTTTTATAATATTGCTGCCGATGCTATACTTGCTCCGCTTGCTATTGATTAGTGACAGCCAAGGACATTAAAACCTTAAGCTGAAACCACCAGCTCTCAGAGCTAGTCAATGGGTACATTTTGTACAGCCTCTAATTCAGGGGCAGGTTAAAGTGGAAAGGGAGAGTGTGAATGAACTCACACTCYGAACTCAGAAATTTTGCAGAAACAGAACTACGAAAGAACACACCTTAGTAAGAAGCCCACTTCAAAGAAAAGGGTGTAACAGTTACAGTCTGCACGCACATTTTAAAACTTAGATATCTGCAGGTTATTTCACGCTTCTTGTGCATGAAACACTGCATGCCCAAGAGATTAATCAGTATTTCAAGGAATGTTTTCTCAAAGCTTCCTGCAAGTCCTTGAAAAGTCAAAGCAGTTAAGAAAAAAGGCTGTTTACCTTATGAYATCCCTAGTATTTGTGTTTAATACACTCATCAGTATGCATGTAAAATACAGAAATGCTACTACAGAAGTGCACTTTTGACAAGTGTCAATTCACAGGCACAAAAAAATAAGATCAGAGCACATGAAGGACATAGCATAATTACGTCTAAGCTCTTTGAAAAACAGAATCGTTGTCAACTTGGAAACTATTCTGTCTCTCTCTGTCTGAACACTGAAAGCACACTCTACCAAGAATTTAGCCTATTTAATTCCAAAGATCAATAGGTAGTCCATATATGGTATTTTTGACTAGAACTGATAGGAAATAACGTTGCTTCTTCTAGTATAATAAGAAGAGTGATGGAACAGTAATGATATATATTCACTTATAATGAGATTATTCTGCTAAATATTGCCTTCCAATAATATCAATTCCTTTGATCATTACAGACCTCATAGCTGTTGCTGAACAGTTCTCCAGCTTCCTTCCAACAACATTTTACCTTGAATCTGTGCAGGCTGAGTACTTCTTGTAAGACACATATGCTAATCACTGACTGCATCTAGTAAAACAATTCTGTTCTTTTTATTTTATTAACCTCAGTCACCTTCTTTTACAACAGTTACTGTTCATATACTTCCAGCTTAAATCTTCCTTTAATCTTAAACTTATCTGTGCTGCATAAATTCAGCATAGTAGCATGGTGAATGTCAGGGATATTAAAGTGAAAGCAAGGAAACAAGAGCCACACCCCAGCTAGTCCAATCACCTATTTGCCCCATGAATACAACTTTGCCTTTTGTGTGCATCTACTTTTCAGCATAAAAAAAAAAATAAATAAATAAAAATAAAAATAAAAAGGAGAGAATATCCCCTCCCCCAAATCTTTAACTGTCTCTTACCATAAATTCTACCACCATAGCACAGGGAGGGAACACTTGTCTTTCCAAATGAGTTCTTCCTCACAAACATGAAGTTTGAAGGAAAAGGATAAGGCACAGAGATGACCTCCATGAGGAGATGGATGTCATCCCTGCCCCTTATCATTTTCCTTATCCTGCACCTCCATGAGGAGATGTCATCCCAACACAGGACATGCATTCCGCAGGCAGCCTGAGGTACGCACACATAACGCCAACACCTTGGCAAAAGCTCCACGGACTTTTCTCTCTTTCCAAGTACTGCAGTTACTTGGGATTAAACTGAAAAGACTGCTTGGCTGGACAAAATCCTGTCACTACTCCCAAACACAGAAGGAGGAGAATATTTTGAAGAGAAAATATTGCACAGCTTGGGGCTAAATAAAGCAGTCAAGACTCCTGAAGAACAACCCTGTGGAGACAAAGTAAAAACAATGTGCACTTATTCCAGGCTGTCCTTGATTTGCTTTGTTTCCAGTTTTATAGACACATGGGCACAAAAAGGATCTCAATTCAAAGAAGTGCTCTTCAAAGAAGTACAAAGGAACTACTGCTTTTTTTTTTTTTTTTTTTTTAACCAAGACACACTTTGGGGGAAAATAATAATAATAAAAAAAAGCTCTTGCTCTGTTTCATACTTAAAAATGTTATCTTTTACTACACCTTCTATGTCAGAAGTAAACACATATATTTTACAGGCACACTGTGTTTAAGTTACAGCCAAAAAAACTCCCTAAAGACAAAGCAACTTTTTTATGTGAGAAAGTTAACAATTTTACTAAATGATACAATGTAATTAGAATCTTAATTAACATGAAATATATTAGAGACATGAGCCTATAATGGATAACATGTTCAGATGCTTACTACCATAACTGCCAGCAAGGAACTGAGTAAGATGTTTTCCTATTTGAAACTATATTCCCACAACTGGAGATGCTGGGTTCCTCATTGATGTGCTTTGGCACACTGTATGCTATAAATCCTATTTGGATCCTAATTATTTGCCACCATTGATGCACCATGCACATTGATTTCTGAGTTGTTTGAAAAGCAACAGAAATAATCTTTTCCTCTTTCCACATATGAAGCAAACTTTGGAATGAAATTCCAAAGATCTCTATAAAGCCCCAAAGAACCCCTAAAACAAAAAGCTTTGAAGGGGCAAATTCAGGCAAGAAATGGAGCAATTCTGAGCTATTCCTGATCTGTGCCTCCTGAATTTCCCTACTTCCATGGGGAAAAAAGATTTCTTACAGCCTTAGTAAGGTCAAAAAATGCTTGCAGGGATGAAGTAAGAGGGATTGATGCTTTCCTTGGAGACATCCCTCTCCATACCMAAGAAGCAGCAGTGAAGAAGCCCAGTCCTCAGCCATAAATCCCCTTGCATTTTTAGTGAAAAAACAGACACAGCCACATGTGTGGCCATGCCTTCAGCAGGGACATACGAACTTCCATTTTTTTTTATCCACAACTACTTCATCTATATTAATCACGGTCCTGTTCCAGGTTGAGCTAAATAGCACTCTCCCAGACAATGTCCTGGTAAGGCTCAAAGGACAGCACAAGTTATGACTACAAATCCCCCCACACACAATACGGATTAGGCCACTCTATTTGAGGGAAGAGGGAAAAGAGAGTTCTAAATATACATACAATGTCCATACCTTTTCCACTAGGGTCAAAGAATGTACTCTATACAAAGGAGGCTYCCTTTGCTTTATTAGTATCTCCACAGATTCAAATGCTGGTTAGGTGTTTTCCCCCAGAAGCAAGTAAAATGATACAGCAGTTGCAAATCACACATTATTTCTACTCTCCAGGGAGGACACTTCACAGTTAATACCAAATTAAATTATTTTTGATTACTTGAGGTTAAATGAAATGGAAAGAGTGAGTCAGTTATATGAACTCTATGCTACTAATGTGGCTTGTTAAAAAATTTTCAAAATAATTGTACTCATCTTGCTAATGTATGACAGAAAAGCCTGGTATCTGGCCAGTTCTAATTATTTAGATTTGGTTCCACAAGACAGTGTTTATAGTGCAGAAAGCAATTTTGGACATTCTGTCTAAAAAATATATTGATACCTATTTGAGAACTCCTTTGATTTTAGTCCTGTATAGACTGAAAAAGATGACTGAGAATATTTTAGGAAAAAAAAAATGCAGAAAATCTCTCCCCAGAAACAGTCTAAACATGATATTTGGGATTTTGCCCCAGGTCTACAACTGGGCTTACTTATACTACATGGATTCCTGCTAAACATTGGATTTCTAGAGCAAATTTAATTCTCATACTACTATTTATTCCATCCCAATTTATCAAATATTTCAATAAAACATTATATTTTTCAACTTCTGTTCAAATCCCTGAATTTCCAGATTTGTAAGGGAACCTAAAATGCATCACTATTTTTTTCCCACAATTTTGAGCGTATATGTATTTTATTTACCAAGAAAAGTGTGTATGTATGTATATACACAAGTATATGACTGATATATATGCACATAGACATATACATATATACACATATGTATATATTTTACATAACCACACACACACACACACACACACACACACACATATAAATGGATATTGGAAATAAAACTGAAAATAAGTGTAGTATGTTAGAATTATATCAGTTCTAAGAGGAAAAAAATCCCCAAATTCACTTATTATATATATAAAAAACAACATAATTACTGCTTATTATAGGTTAGGAGTCTGAATAGCTTTATCATCTCACCTTCATTATCGCAGTCTTGCAATGAAAGCCATATTTGATCTACCAGACCAACTCCTTTTACTTCACCATGAACTGGAATGGAATGCATTGTCATTAATGCAAGGTCCAGGGTTTGGTTTGCAATTGTCAAGTCTACTCTTCTTTTACATTTACATTACCAATTGCATTATCTTCCTAGTTTTCAGGACAAAACCATCTATTGTGAAAATACACTGAGATATTTCCAGACTGTTTCTAGTTTGTATTTTCAAGTTTTGAAGCACTGTTACGAGAATGGCTGTCACTATTAACTGATATTTTGGATTAAATGATATTGAATTAAACTAGATACAGCCCTCACATGTTTTAGAGCTACAGAGATCCTCCTCAATGTAAGTATGTTTAGGAAACAATCACAATATCGTGCTTTATAATTAGCACTGACAAGAAATCTCCAGCCACTGGCCCAATTCTTCTTCGTATATATTCCAGGCTTCCAAAAACAAAAACCTTATGTTTGGATATCTCTTGCAGAAGYCATGGGTCAGTCCTTGGTCATACTGCACAGAGATTTTCTTTGCCTGCTGTTTATGGATTTTGTTTGGGGTTATAATTTTTGTTGGGGCTCATACACACAACAAAAACTTGACTCAGCACCTGAAGCAGCTAATTCACTGCATTAAAGAATTCTCCGAAGAGGTAACCTCAAAGCAGCTCATTCAGCATCTGCCCCTACTCCTTACTCCTAGTGTGAGAACCAACCTTTAATCAACCGTACTTCTTACAACTTCTCCAAGTGGCCAAACATCATGTTCCCTTACTGCTCTCATRACACGGGAGGTACCAATGCAGCCAAGAAATCAGTCTCCCCTTTTCCTTTAGACTCGGGTAGTTCAAAATGGGGAGTCTCTGGGACTATAACAGAMGACTTCTAAGTTCATGTCTCTCTCTCCCAATTTCTCAGGTACCCAATCTTCATGATTATAAAAYACTCTTCATAACTGGAAAATACGAATTTAGTAGGGGCAAACTGAAAAACTATAAACAAAATTATAACTTATTTGTTTTTCAGAGGTAGCCAGTAGACATGAACATACATCACAAATTCAGTGTAGGGCCAAACATCTGAAAATAAACAACAAGTAAAATCAAATGCCAGCCAAATAACAAGGCTCAGTATCACTCATTTACTTATATTGCTTGAAAATTAGTGTAACTACACATACAAACAAACATATGTTCTCCAACAGACTCCACAAGATTTGAGTCAGTGAACAGGTTTTTCCTTGGAAACCACATTAACAATAAGGTCTTCATTCCACACAGAAAAACAATAGAAATAGATTTTCAATTGACAGCATTTTATGATTTCAGACATATTAAATAAAAAATCTGTAGAATGAGTAACATGAAAAGAGCAGATTCTTTGACAGATTAAGCACTACAACCCACAGTAAATTTGGATCCATAGTGTTTAACGGGCACCATTAACTATTTTCATAAAGTTCTACAATAAAGCTGATCTCCAGAAGCTCACTTTGGAATTGATAAGGATAATTCAGAATTCTGCCACACTACAGGCTTTTATACTGTCTGAATTTCCTACACAACGAGAGAAGTAAGAGACAATGACTTAAATTTTATTTGCTGAACTACCCTGAAACAACCTTTTCAGCTACTAGAAACATACTCAGCTCACTCCACCCAAGTCAACAGTTCTTAAATATCACTTTTAAACTAAAGAATTTAGTTGTTTAAAAGTAGATCCTGTTCTACAATATGATGCCTACATGAAAATGCAGTAAAGAAAGAAAAGCTTCCCTTGCCTCTCATCAGACTATCTATCTAACCTGTATTTTAGTAGCTTGCTTGCTCAGAAAGGAAACRCTTGGCTGAGAGAATACTCTAATGAGATTCTGAACAAAAGCATAATTAAGATAGTGTTCTGTATTTGTGGGTGACTGCTTATGTTATTTCTCRAAACAGGAAAGCTGTTTTACAAGGAGAAAGGTTTCCATTCCCATCAGTGGAACATTGTTTCTCTTCCTGCAATTAAAATACTGAATCTGGGACTCCCCTTAGGATTCAAATATACCTTCAGGGAGTGAGGTTAGTTATTCAGCCTGCGACAAGCTTACTTAGCCTAAACTGAACCACTTTCCAAACAAGAAAAAATAACAATTAACTATTTTTTTCATATATCTTTTGTTCTGGAAAACAAATGCCAAAATATGGTATGAAGGACTATAGCACAAAGGACTATCACCTATGCAGTGAAAATATCCTTTCTCTCACAGAAACATCATTTTCTCAAGCGTAACCCAATTTTACAAACTTCAAAAAATCACTATCTGAGAAGTATCCTAAAATTGTTTCAAGTCAGAACATCCTTTTCAGTCCACCATATGTTGCCAGGATTACTGGGAATGGGAAGGGAGTGGAAAAGCCCCTATCATGACCTCCAACCAGTGTGAACCAAAGACATTCATCAACATAGCTTCCATGTGCTCTGATTAGGGCTGAGCCCTGTATTGTAATAATATGCCTGACTACACTGGAAGTTATTGATGACAACCTCGATTAAATAAGTAATTAAATCCTCCAAAATACTTATATGTTAGGGATAAAGGGTTATGGGAAGGACAGAGACCAAACATCAGTTGTGACCTTGAAAGAATAGTATTGATTGGATTTTGTCTTGTGAAAGGAAGGAGGGGAAACTGAAACCTATCTTCCTGAATCATTAATGAACGTCCATAACATGCTCTAATTCCCATTTTATAAGTAACCAAGTGACTCTTTCTTTAGGCCTCCTCAGAAGTAGCATGTTTACAAACTGTTCATAAAGAAAAAGGACTGCAAATTCCCTCAGACAACAAGAAGTATATCCAGGAAGAAACTCAAAAGGTTTCTGGTTTTGTTTACTCTAGACTGCTTATATTCTATATTTATTACTGTGAGCAACATAACAGAGCACTGGCTATTGACTGTCAGTGCCACTACCTAGACTTTCATTAGTACCAACAACATAGAATAGGATTTTCAACTCTCTGGATCTTATTTATGACTAAAAGGCCTTTGAACATACTYTTCACGATGAATATCATTTTGGCAAGTTTTTCATTGTTACAAGAAGGAAAAAAACTCTTTACAAAATTGAACAATAAAAAATTGCTTGGTGATAATTTATACATCAGGGAAACTTCTAATAACTCCTSTTCTGTGTCATTTAAGTAGCAAATGGAAAAGCAATCAGTACATATAATGCAGGAAGATGTACAATAATTTTCTTCTAACTTTTYTTACATTTCTCTTCATAATACTTTCTTAAGTCTGTTTTCCTAAAAATTATTTGAAATGGCTTTCCTTTATATAGGCCCAAATATTAATGCTACTTACTTCAATATAACGAAAGCATCCTCTTTCCAATTTGGGTCATCTAGCAGTCCTGCTTCAAATAACACTTTAGCTATTAACTTGCTTCTATAAAGAAGCAATACTTTAGGTTACAGAACTGCTCTTCTGAGGTAAAAATAAATAAATAAATAAATAAATAAATAAATAAATAAATAAATAAATAAATAAATAAATAGATAAATAGATAGATAAATAAATAAATAAATAAGACACTTTTGTTAAACAAATCAATCATGTTAAAAGACTGAAGAAATTATTAAAGGTAAGATTTTTCATGTGATCAGACCAAGAAAAATGGAAGAAAAGAATATACTAAGATATTGTATAATACAAACATATATGTAAGATATATTAAGGTATCCTGTATAACAAGATATCTGCAGGAATGAGTGCTCAGTGGTACCAAGCTTGTGACTTTATGTTCACACTCATAAGAATTGGGCTATTTTAAAAGTCTGTCTGATTTAAGTTTCYTTTCTGCATTCTTCTTCATTTCTATGTTCTAGAGATTAAAAATCTTCCTTAAAACCTACTGCTTAAAGTAATTGAGCCTTCTTATCCCCTCTTTTTCATAGGCAATATAGAAACATTGAYAGAGGTGAGAATTACCACTACTGGTATCAAATTCAGGTGCTTTCTAYAGTAATAGGATAACAAAACCACTAGAGAAGTGCTGCCACTTCTATACTTAATGATTCATGAATTCATGTAGATGAAACTCAGTGATCTTAAAATGAAACAAAGAAGTCATTAAAAATTCTATAMTGCAAGATCTGAGTTAAAAAAAAAATACAATACTTTCTGGCCTAAATTCTGAAATGTAACAGTTCCATTATCATGGAAATTTACATGCTTGTACCTTAGTGGAAAAAAAGGCCATATGAAAATAAATCAAAAGATCATAGGTAAAGAAAAGCAAACTATCAAATAATAAGTACACTCAATTTAAGTCAGTGAGAAGGATATCATCTGCGCATGATCTCGTGCTACTTGTGCTGCCATTTAAAGGGACCTAGACAGGCTGGAGAGTTGGACAGAGAGGAATAGAGAGGAATTTCATGAGATTCAACAAGGGCAAGTGCAGGGTCCTGCCCCTGGTCAGGAATAACCTCAGGCACCAGTACAGATTAGGGCTCGACCTGCTGGAGAGCAGCTCCACGGAGAGGGACCTGGGAGTCCTGGTGGACACCAAGTTAGCCATGAGGCAGCAGTGCCCTCGTGGCCAAGAAGGCCAATGGGMTCCTGGCTGCATSAGGAGGATGTTGGCAGCAGGGGCAGGGAGGGGATCCTGCCCCTCTGCTCAGCTCTGGGGAGGCCAAACCTGGAGTATTGAGAGCAGCTCTGGGATGAGGGATGAGGAGCATCTAGAGAGCGTCCAGCAGAGGGCAACCAAGATGATTAAGGGCCTGGAGCATCTTTTATACAAGGAGAGACTGAGTGAGTTGGGCCTTTTTCCCCTGGAGAAGAGAAGATTGAGAGGGAATCTTATCAACATGTACAAATATCTGAGCAGAGAATGTGGGAAGGAAGGGACCAAAGAGTGGTGGCCAGCGACAGGACAAGGAGCAATGGATACAAGTCGAAACATAGGAAGTTCTATCTGCATGTGAGGAGGAACTTCTTTCCTGTGAGGGTGGCAGATCCCTGGCACAGGCTGCCCAGGGAGGGTGTGGAGTCTCCTCTGGAGATCTTCCAAACCGGCCTGGATGCCGCCCTGTGCCCCGTGCTCTGGGTGTCCCTGCTGGAGCAGGGGGTTGGACTAGATGATCTCTAGAGGTCCCTTCCAACCTCAACCATCCTGTGATTCTGTGATACGGATTACAAATGACACATCACAGAAAATTGAACGCTTACACTGTAACAAGCCCAGAAAACAATGTAGCTTACATGTTAGGTCAAACTGCAGTTTTACCATACAATAATTTGAGTGAGATTCCAAGGACGGACAGCTTTATATCAGAACATATATGGTATTATCTGGACAGTGAAGACTGCTTCATAATATTCTTGCCCAGTTGGTCTTTTTCACCTACATTTGTCTGATCCCTAAAATAAAGGCAATGAACAACAAGATGATTAATTATCATGAACTGGGCAATGATTAATTCAGTAACCACTGGTCTGTAAGAACAGTGATCTCATTTTCTGTCAAAAATCAAAACTTTATTATAAAAATATCTTTTTCTCTATATATTTCAAAGACCTCATAGACCCTCCTACTTTTGGTTATACTGTTTCGCTCAGTTCCATGACTCCTGTAAAGACCTTATACAAAATCAAGGAAGAATAAAATGCAATGAAGCATTTCCCTAGAAAAAAAAAATTATAATATCTTTGTTATTTCTTCTACTGTCACTTAAACTCAGAAAAGATCTGCAACCGTTTTTATAATGCAAACTGCATGCATGCCTATACACAAGTATATGTTGCGGGAAAGTGGAAATTTACAGAGCAAGAGCAAAATTCTTTTCTTCATATAATCTTCAAATACACAGTATGTTGAGCTGATCACACTGCTTATCCAGCACTGACATGAAACTCCCATTTCCARCATGGCAATTCTGTGCCAAAAAAGCAATTGGATGCCAGGGAGAAGATTGCTCTCACTACTAGCTGTAGTGCAGGCTGATTGGCCTGCAGTGCCAATCACCATGCATTTCTTTTAACTTGGAGCTGACCCACAGTTCTGATCAGGCTGTTTCTGTGAATAAAATGATTTGCATATGGATTGGTGGGAGAGCTCTCATTTTTCTCTTCACTTATAATTTTAAGTGTACATATTGCATAGACAGTCACTATACTCCTTGATGCATCAAAGTTACGAGGAGAAAGGCTGGTTGCTATTCACATTTGTTACTGTATTATTCTTTGATCACATCTAGTCTTGTGAACACATGTGAGTATCACAGGTTAAATTAAGTAAAAATTTGTGTACAAAGGTGTCCTGGCAGGCTGCCTGCTGCTGTGCTAGTAACAGAGATTTGCAGAATAAACTTCCTCAACTGCTTTTAGCACAAGAAGCCCATTCCTTGGTCCTGTTTGATTTTCAGTGCCACCAGCCTCAACTACATTCAACACAAGCTGTATTTTAGATGTTTTATGTTTAATGTTATGTTTAAGTGTTGATGCTGTTGTGTTGATTTTGTTTTTCAAGCAGATTATAGGTGTGTAGGATTTCATCATTTATGGACACAGAATGATATATCATAAGATAAATGAGGCAGCAAGCACTGTTGCTTCCAGGTCATGACAGCTGATATTCTCCTTTGCCATCAGTATTCCCAACATCACTCTCCTTCCCCTCTCTTTCACTGGACAGGGTGGCCAATCTCTTTTGTTTCAGTCATTTTCTCCATGCTTCTTTTTCCCCTGTGCGTTATGACAGGATTCATCCTTGAAAAGCCAGGTTTTGATCTCCTGTGCTCTCCCAGGTGTCGAGCTCCTGACAAGGACTCGTACTTCTGCATCTGCCAGCCTTCCAGCTGACCTTACTCAATATAACCCTGACATATAACCACACTTCATATTTTATCCTTAAGTAACTGATCATTGACCTTCAATGCTATGAGTTTTACATGACTCCTGATTTAGATCTCTCCAACCTGACCCAAACTGATACATTCTTCTTTAAAATTTGATCTTTAAATCCTAAAATCAGTCTCCGCAAGAAGAAAATAAAACATAGTTTTCCTTTTAGGCTAGYGGCAAGGCACTAGCCCAAAGTTAGGCAAGTGGCAAGGCAATAGCCTAAACTTAGGCAAGGATCAAAGTGATGCTTGTGGAGACAATCTCCATCCTYTTGAAGACTGACTAATCCATACAAAACACCATTTTGTAAAAATGCAAAAACAAATCTCTTCATTTTGGTTGCAGGAATCACTCAAAATGATGCAACATTCATTCTGATCCATGTTTCTTATGTTGTGTCTGATTTTGTTTGTTTTTTAGCTTTAGTATTTTACATATATTTTGCATGACTAACCATAATTTTCAGTGAAATTAAATGACAGACAGCTACAACTACATCCTAAAAGGTGAATCATGAGCTATGAACCCATGAAGTACTTCAAAAGTTGACATACTTGTTCAAGTGACTAAATTATGAATACACTGGAAAAATAAAACCATTTACAGAGCAAAAAGTTCTGTTAAAGCCAAAAAGTATCTTGAGCCATGTTTGGGAAGATGTTTGCCTGCACATAGCTAACAAGCTATACACTAAACAAGGAATGCATAAACACACATGAGCATTTGTACATAAATTTGTCAATTCATATACATAAGATTACTGTAAAAAAGGCTTAGTTCAGCCTAAAATCTGTGTTCACACCTACCACTGGACACCACTAGACACATTTTTTTCACACTGACACTATAAAGTACATTTTGCTGCACCTTTTATGTTTTGTGCAAAGCAGCCAATGCAGTTAGGTAGACCTGAAGTGTAGCTAAGGCCATGTCCTGAAAATTCAGTCTTAACTCCATCCTCCACTAACTTTTTGTAGCTAAGAAACTCACCTAAGAAACTTATCCATGGACCACAGCTTGCCCAAAGCATGTTCAGCAGAAAGTTTGTTAGCTGGGGCTCTTTTCTGTACTTCCTTCCCAAGTTCTGCAACATTGACTGGAACCAGCACAACAGCAGAAAGTAGATATTCCATCTCCTATTTAAGGAGCTATTTAAGAGCCACTCTAAGATGTCTCCTTCATCCAGAGCCCAGCGTGCTACAGTGCCAAGGTTAATTGAGGAGCTAAAGGCCAAGATTAAGTTCCACCTATTCTCTGGGAGGATTTAGTTTCCCATGTTACTATAAAGACACTTTCCAAGATGCATATGGAAGCTGACACAGCCAACCACAGGAACTTTGCCTGCTGCACTTCATTCCCCAAAGAAATGCTAACCCCCATCAATCTAAATGAATCCAGTTTCCATCTACACTCATTTACTGGCAGGGTAGTATAAAAGGGCCATTGTGTAAATACTAGTCAGGCCCACTGACCTTTTTTTTTTTATGAAGGACGCCATCAGCATACCAACATCTTTAGATACCAATTCTACACAGACCATTTCTTCCACCCCTTCTCCAAAATCCTCCCCATTTAACATAGTTTTAAACATACACAAGGCAATTTTCTGACTAGGTATCAGTAATAAAAAATGAAGTCTGAAGTCTTTACTATATATGAGGTTTTCCTTTTCCTTTTCCTTTTCCTTCTCCCCTCAACATGAAAGTAGCACAAAACAGTGACCCAGTTGTCAATCTAAAATTAAATATTAAGTATTTCCATAATATTGCTAATTGCTCTGGATGCATTTTCAAGAGGAAAAACRGTATCAGTGGCCAACTGCAACAGATCAGTTGAAAAAAAAAAAAAAGAGTAGCTTTAAAGTATCTAACTATAATTTAAATAAATGTATGGGTTAGGAGTAGCGGCACTAGGAAACATTCAGATGCTGTATGAGTTGTAGTTAAAAGGCAAGTAATAAATGACAGCCATGAATTTTGTGTGCACAAAAATGGGAGCTCAGTGGCAAACAGATCACTGTTCCAAGGCCAGCTGGTATATACAATAGCACGCACAAACATCATTTTTGAACACGTAGCAGCCAGTGAAAACAATGATCATCTTTGTGCTCTATGCAATCAAGAGCATCTGTTTGTAGAAGCATAGGCTGTACTTAGAAAAAGCGTCATATTTGCTTCTGGGAACAAATCATGGTTTGTAAAAGTTGCCATCATTGYAGTATCTAAGTATTTAAATGCTGGACGATGTCATCGTGATTAATAATGAACATATATTGTGGCATGAATATTTTTCACAGTACACAGATGGGTCACAGCTAGTTGCTTGRAAGACTGCAAACACACAGTAGGAATTCCTCTCCCTTTGGCACTATGAATGTAAGGCTGTTGGCCCAGGGCTGCCAGGGTGACACCACAGTGCTCTGGACTTCTGCCTTGGAGGGATGGGATGGCTGGGTAGAATGCTGAAGCCTCGTCCTTCTCTCAGGAGAAGCAAACGCCTGTGATCCCAAACTGAGGTCTTTGGACCGGAATTGCGCAGCTGCACGCAGCAGCACAGAATCTTCCCATCATTGTTGGTCCTAGGGGATTACACAGGCTCTGAGCTCAGCTAATGAACACAGAGGAAACTTAGGGAGTCAAACTACTGCAGGCCTCAGGGCAGTATGGGCCAGCAGTTTGACAGCATGAATGCTTCTCAGTTCCTCTGCAGTTCTGCACACTCCTCCTATTGCCTATCCGGTAGTTTACACCAGCTATCAGACAAAATTATAGGCTGTTTTTCCAAGGAGCTAAACGAGAAGTGTCTTCCAGCTCCCCTGCAATAATGTCTGATCATGTGGTCAATTGGAAGGACTTTACCCTCAGAAAGTCCAAGCTACCTCTTTGCTAAAATAAAGCCAGGGATACTTATTTTATGCTCTTCTTCACAACAACAACGGAGTGCTGTAAGTGATGAAAAGAGAAGTGTGTCTCCCTTGCCAATCTTGCACCAGGCATAACTAAGAACACAACAGCAGACACACCAGCCCAGCCAAGTGCCCTGTCTCTGCCAGGGGCCAGAATCCATGTCATTCATGTAAGCGCACAGCAGTGTGCTGTGCACAGAGRCAGTTACGCAGGGACAATTATCCAAAATACAGCCTCTCTGAGCTGCACAGCTCAGACTTCATAAGCCAGAAGTGATGGCTTTGTGCTTAACAGCTGTATCACTAGGCTCATGGCCAGCAGGAGTGCTCAGGGAGGAAGCTCTGCTGCTCACCTGGCTCTCAGACTGCTCTGCCTCCACGTGAAGGACCCGTGGGCTGCACAGCACCCATGGCTCTGCATGAGTTCTTCTGGGGCAGCAGAACAGCTTGTATGAGTGCTCTCCCAGAGCACACAGGCGAAGGGCAGCGCAAGCCGAGCTGCACTGCGCAAGCTTCAGACATCATAAAAACAGGTACCACTCACGGACTGCCCAGTCAGCAGGCTGACACTCAGAAATCCAGATAGAGGGAAATGCAGCTGGAGAGAGAAAACTATCTATTGTTTTCCAAAGTGACTAAGAGCTCTTGGGGAACGCCAAAGAGCAGGACATTGTGCAGAAATACTGTATTTGTAGTTACTAGCAAGTAAGAAGACACTATAGGTTGAAGAAACTACATATCTTAATTTTACCCTCAGAGAGCTACAGTGCAGGATACAGTAAACAGATGAACAAGTGGATCAGAGCCAAATGAAGACTCTTAAAATAATAGGGGATAATAACGGAGCTYGAGCAAAGCAGGGGAAACCTCTAGGGAACATCGCAGTAGCCTTCTGCAGATATATTCAARGAAGATAAAATGTTCTACTWCAGACATTAATATGGATAATGGAARATTTCTATGAGATTCCTACTGCTCTCTCTTGCTACAGATCACAAAAATGTAACTTACCCAAAAGACCACAGCACTTTCTAGGAGCCACGTCCTTGGCTATCACACCTTGCAACCAGGGCTACCAGCACAGGGGCCTGGGCACTCTCAAGTGACAGAGGGCACCAGTGATCAAATTACCAATATTATAAGTATTAATTTCCAAATTCCAAATAGTGGCAAGGTCTTTTGACCATAACCACTGTTGAAATTCCTCCTGCTTTTAAAGGTCAGATAGAATGTATCTCCACTCTGAGGATTTCAGAGTTCGCTGGGATGAGGCTGTGGCAACAGCCAGAATACAAAGCTGCTCCCCCTCCAGGCAGTACCAGTCCTGAGAGATGCTAAACATGCATTGGTGTGCACGAAAAAGATGAACCAATTAATTAAAAAAAAAAAAAAAATCTAAACACCTTATTTGAAGTTTTGCCCAGAACTGAAACTAACCTAAAATTTTCATTTTATTAGATATCCAAGAGGCCTGACTACCCTTTGTCTTCATTATTCTTCAGTCGTGTGACCTTTTGTACTTCCCAAATTCTTCCTAAACAGCAACAACACTGCTATAATGGTGATGCCTTCACAAAACCTCTTGTTCATTCAGAAAAAAATCATAAATTTCTAGGAAAAAAATGTTATTTTTTCCATATACCCCAACCGAAGATATGTAATGCTACGAGAAAGCCCATACTAAGAAAATCGGGGCATTTCAGACTCATTTAAATGTATTTAAATTTAACATATTGAGTATTTTTGAAGAAAATCTTACATGATGCTTTAAAAGACATAACTCCACTGCAGGAAGTCAAATGACAGGAGTTAAGAGGAGTTAAGGAGTTAAGAGGAGGAGACCTGCCTCTGAAAGTTGAGGAATGCAAAAGAAAAAGACTCGCATGAAATCTGAGAGGTATTGTAAAAACATTCAGTGTGGGACAGAACAGTGGAACACGATTATAATGCATACTTGCAACCCCAGTTGCGCTTTTTAACTAAGATTCAAGTACCTCAATCTAATAATTTCAATGAAAAAGATGTCACTCGATTGTGAATAGCATGTGTTCCCCTGTACCCTTCTGGCTTCACAGTTAGACTCCGGCCTTTGACAGGATTTAGGACCTAGTCCCCTCTGTTTATCTACTGTTTGTGTTCCCACCTATGTTCAAGAACTGCTCTGTCTTTTAGCATCCAGATTTCAAGTATCATCTAGGCTCAAGACTGGCCACCTCCTCTTGGTATTTGTTTACTTTGTGGTAAATAGCACTTCACGTGCTCAAGAACTGGGGGTACTGAGAAACAGAAAAAGCCTTTGTTTTCTTTTCTCCTCTTCTTTTCTGGCCTTTGCTCTGCACGTCTGAATACTTTCTCCAGCCTCTTTCTGTGCCTGCTCTAGTTTATTCCACCTTGTAGGGAAACATTCAATTCTCATGACCCACATTCTCTCCTACTTCCCATTCTCCCTTCCTTGCGTTCCTTTCTATGTCCTCAGTCTGGATGAAGATTGTGCACAGGGTCAAATGTTCTGATAGGGTGACATAACTAAAAAGCAATATATTTTAAGAGACACATCATTTCTTAGCGTAAAGTGAAAGAACAGTGGCTTAATATTTAAGTTCTTTGTAAAATCCTTTACATAGAATGACTTCTATGGATCAATCCATAAATGCTCTTCTTCTTTTAGCCACTTATAGTTTTTTTGCCTCTTCAAAATAAGCTACTTACAAGCCTTAGCAAATTTATCTTCTAAATGTTCGTATGATACATATATATTATTATCACTATAATCCAAGACACCTGAGAGAGGAAATTTGCTAGATCTTTCCATGACTACCAGGACTGGRATGCTGGTGTCAAACTGTAAAGACAATTTCTGGAGTCTGCTTCAGATGAGCAATATCATCACTGCCTTTACATGTCTCACCATCAAAAATAGTTTGTATTTGAACATATTCATTTTTTTAACCTTATTTCTTATCTTACAACCACTGAACCACAAAATATAATCTTTTACATTATACTCATTGACTAAATAATCAAATGCTTTAAAGACATAAAGACATTGAAACATTGACACCAATAGAAYCTGCATTATGGAAGGTTCAACACAACACAAAATTACTTCTGCATGTTCAAATGGAGAAATCAGCAACTTCAGGATTTCAGTGACCTGACTGAACCTCATGCATGTTCCAGAGTTACAAATGATTCCACATTCTGAGCAGAGCTCCTCTTAGTAACCTGGCAAGTAAGGCAAAAAACAGGCAGAAAAAAAACCTCACTGAGAGCTCATTACAGATTTATGACCAGTTTGAACATTAGATCATGTTTGCCAAATCACAGGTCCTTGCTGAAGATACAAAGCTTTAATTTTGCACTTGGTTTAAAACTAAAATTACAAAAGCACTTCCCTTTTAATCATATTTCCCTTCTAATCCATAAGCAACCCAATTGCTCAAGCAAGYCATAGAATAATGCATGAGTTAAAATATAATAAACCAAACATCTCTCCCTTTTTGACATAYCAGTATGTCAGGCTTAGAGCAATCTGCTGCTTCAAAAAGCAAATCAGCATGGAAGACATAGGATTTGTTTTGAAACCTCTTGCAATCATTCTCTTCTCCCGCAACAATGTGGAGTTAATAAAATGTATTAAAACAGAGAACACCATGACCGTTTTCTATTTACTCACAGACAAGTATGAGAGAAACAAGATTTCTTCTGCTGGCAGTGAAACTACATCCAAAACAATATGTATAGACCTCAACAAACCGTCATATTTAGACMCAATAATAAAGCACTGCACTCTAATCTGAATAGTACTATTATTTAAAGACATAAATATGATCAAGAAAATGAGGGCTAAAGATTTCAAATCATAATGGACACATTGTGTCAGAAGCTGTTACCAGAAGTGTCAAATGAAAACACTGCTGATTAATGTGGTTTTTATTATACAGTATTATGGCACTTCTTATTCAAACTAAAATATCCTAGGACAATTGTGAAATACCTCAATGGAATACAAGTTTTAAGCTGTCCTCTCTACTACTGTTTTTTCTTGATTGAAGCTCAGAATGTAACAACCGTTCACAAGCAAAAACAATACAGTGAATGACACACAGAGAAGAAAAAATATTCTATGACTATGTCATGGCTTATGTTTGGAAAAAATCATCTTTGCATTAAAAAAAATGAAGAAGGTCCACAGTGTAACACAAAAGCTAAGGAAATCACTTGCAAGAAAAAAAAGTTATGGAGGAAATGCCTTTTTTTGACTTTTGCAGACAAAATCCACATGTTTGTTCATAACTTTTAATCAACTTTGGGAAAAAGCATAACATCCTGATTTATAGCTCAAGTTAGGAATTTACATTCAAAAATATGAGTAGCAAATAACAAAGTTTTGCAGGAAAGGTCATATTTGGGGCTTTATTGTCCTAAAAKGACAATTTATTAATCAACCCACACCATACCACTATCTGTACCCAGAAATTTCAAGGTACAGCCTAGAAACCTCACCAAAAGAACACATAATTTGCTGTCAGGATTTATGTTTAAGACACAGTAGTTCAGGGAGCTGCAGGAAGGAGTTACAACTAACAAAATGCACCATCCAAGTCCACAGACATGACACAACTGATGGCCCTGCCTAACTGCGATGGGATTTCCAAGCTCAGTTTCATCTCTGACCTTTGGCCTATCGCACACAGCTCAAAGCACTGACAGAAACTTCACTTAAAAAAAAAAAAAAAAAGAAAAGAAAAAGCTCTAGTCCGAAAAGGATTAGAGTACACCTAGAGTACACCCCTCTTTCCATCGATTTCCCTCAGTTCTATTTGGTACTTTCTTAAGAGAGAAGGGTCTGGTTTGGGAACAGGTGTATCCTCCTTGCATTTTGGTTTTGGAAAAAAACTCAAAAATTCAGTTTAACTCCACAGGTAACTCAGGAAGTAACTTCTTAGGAGTGCAAAATATTCACTTACATTTTGAGGGATATTTTAAAAGAGCGAGACTTTAGCTTGTTTTGTAAATATTCTCTACAGTTATCTAAATATTTATTACTTTCCATTTCCCTACTAGAGCACAAATTATTAAATAACGTCTGTATCTTAAGTTGGGTCCTAATTTTGCTCTCACTGAACTCAATGACAAATCACTCAAGGAATTCACAAGTAGACCATTTGATCTTTTTATTCGGAATTTCCAGAAATACATACTTGAAATGTATTATACTTCTGACTCTAAGAAATTTATCTTCACAGTTGTCTTATTTTCCTCTTGTTAATATACCCGTTTTTTTCTTCACTTGTTATTGCTCAGTATATACTTATATTGCAAGCGTTTTGGAGCAGGCAATTTGTTGTAACATTCTGGGTATTACATATCCACATGGTGTTCTAATCTCAAGTCTTTAAATATTGCTTTAATACAAATTAAACAATACTRATGGTGATAATCCAAGAAAGTTGTTCTGAGACTTTGGATCCACAGATAGACCCACTGGGATGCTCAATTGCGAGTGCCAACTTCAGAAAGGTTTGAGGTTCACTTTAAGGGATAATTGAGCATCAATCTTTTCTAATGTGAAGCTCGGGTTTTATCTGTATGCTCATAATAACATTTCATCGTTACCAGACATATCATTCCAATGATTAGTTTCTAGAGGCATGTATCCAGAGAGTGAACTATTTTTTACTGCTCTTCTAACCATCTCTGGTCAAATTAACAGAATAAATTAAACTCCATACATGTGGTTGCTGCCTTAACCATGGCCAGCCATTCTCCACAAAATACATTCTTGCTCAAATATGATCTAGAAGGACAATTCTGCAAAAGAATATTACTGAAGTAAAAATTACTGATTATGCAAGACTATTATGTCAGAGAAGTTCTACTTRTGCATACTCCAGAACAACCATTAAGAGTTCCCTCAAAGGGATTTTAATGCACTACCATTAAAATATAACTTTACTCATTCTCCTTCAGGGTAAAGTTTATTTCCTAATACCTCCTATAATGGTATGTTGATAACTATAATGGAAATTTTGAAAAACTTAACAAGTATTCAGTGTTAAAATTCAGCTCAGGTAGTTCCCATTGTTGTTCTTATTTAGTTTCCACTTCCTTCAACTGCCTAACGCACTTCAGAAAGTGTTAGCCACAAAGAMAATTTACCCTGAACTTTTGTTCAGTTCTAAGGAGTTTCTTCTATTCTTTGGCCAAAACCTGCAGCTCTATCCTACAGGTTCTGTGTTGTTTTTCTGGGCTTTTCAGAGTGCTCATCTTCTTTTATGCCTCCCCAAAGACTGCTTATCAGAAGAAGGTGAAAGAGAAGCTTTTAATCCTCGCAAACTAATATATATAATCTACATTTCTGCTCTGCTCAAATTGTATATGTTCTAGAAATTCTCCTTTATAAAAAAAAAAGAGAAATATAAATACCAAATAGTCTTTAGATATCACTGAAAAGAACACAGCCAAAGACAGGTTGGATTCACCAAAATATACAACCATGTGGAGAAGGAAAAAAAAAAAAAAAAAAAAAAAAAAAAAAAAAAAAAAAAAAAAGCTTCTGTGATACTACATCCTATGCGTAAGAGAAAGACATAAGGTTAATACAAAACTACTACAAAAAATAATTACCAGTCTCTATACAGACCCGCAGTCACACATCTTAAGAACAAAAGGTCACCTACTTAGCACTCAGGAAAGCACTTTCTAGGCCTCTCAGCAAAATAATAAGCATTTACTTTGTGTTTMTGATTTTTTTTAATACAATTCCAACCACATCTCTAGACACAGATTGATAATATTAGTACAATAATACTCTACTGGGATTGTTAWAGGTATTTGTGTGTTAAATACACCTCCCTCTGTCTGTAAAACAAATAAATAAACAAGAGAGCTGAGATTTCCTCTTCCTCAGTAACAAGAGCACGTGGCACTCTCAGCGGCTGCCACCTCCCAAGACACACACAGAAGCTCTGGAAAATACATCCATCAAAAAACATCAGCGTGACAAGATGCTCTGCAAATACACCTTTCTCTATTGCTGTTGTTTTCCTTTGAATGCGTTTCCTTAACGTTGCATTTACAGCATAGTTTGAAGAACTTCTTGCATACAGCACAGACTCTTGCACTGTCAAATATTTAAAATCGAAGTCAGAAAGAACTTAGTTTCTTATCATTCGCCTCTATCAACTGACTCAACTAACATTTTACTACAGCAATAGGCTGTGAAGAGAGTGGGATTGTTATTAATAAAAAACAGAAGTAGACTAGTTCAAACCAAAATTTTGTATTAGCATCTATGTCTGTTTCTGCCCTTACTTACCTGTCAAATAAATGAAGCACAAAATGTAACAGGTTTTCATCTAGGCTTCTCTTATGCAGAAGCCTATACAACCCAGAACAATTATGGAAGATATATATTTTTATATATTTTATATACACACATATATATTTATATACACATATATATATATTTAAAAAAAACTGCTTACCTTTCATCCCAAACTTAGAGTGTCTTCCAAACTTCAGAATAATTAGCATTATCACTAAGCCAGTGCACACCAATGCTGCAATTCCCACCACAACATAAACCTAAAAAAGAGGAAAAGAGTTTTCATAAACTATATTAAACTATTAAATATAAATTCAGGTTTACCCAATTCGGTTTGAAATAGGAAACCTTAAACTCAGATTAATCACAGACTATAGAGAGAAACTGCTTATTTAAGTTTTCTGTACCCTGCTGAGAACAGATATCTCTGAGAATCACTTTTCCTAACATCCTACACATTCAAGGCATGTAGGATGGAATGCCTATCATCCTTTTTCTTCCAATGGAGAAGCATATAAGGAAACACAATAAAAAAGATTGTAAGTAAATACTTTCTAATGTGAAGGTGGTGGAATAGTGGTTGAACAGATTGGCCAGAGAGGCTGTGGAGTCTCAGTCTTTAGAGATAGTTACAACCCACTGGACATAGTCGTAAGCAACCTGAATTTACAGATCCTGTTTTAAGTACAGGGTTTGGACTAGACAATCTCCAAATGTGCCTTCCAATCTCAGACATTCTGTGATTTTCCTACCAGAAGAAACAAGACTGCCTGAGATTCCCCTGAACTTTTAGCACAGTCTATCTCCATTAAGCAACCAATTGCCACTGCGAGAGACTGTGAGGACAATGTGAGGAACAGAAGACTGTCAGAGCTACGGATCCACCGCACCGTTTGTGCAGAAACACAACAAAATAGAAGTTTTCGGAACCCTGCTGTTTGCCTTTCTCTTGTAACTCTTCACTCCCCAACCATCAACACTGGAGAGAACCACTGAGTAGGTTTTCTCCCAACCTGCACAAAGCAGATTCACTTCCAGCAATACATAGTGCAACACTATCTAGCCTCTTCTATTCTTCCCAACTCACAATTCGCCTTCTCGTTCACAAATATACACAATCTCCACTGCCTGTCACCTTGTGGCAGCATCAGGGCCTGGAGCAGGGAAGCAACAAAACTAACCAGCGCAGCCACCCACTGTCTGCTTCCAATAATTCTGCATAGGAGTCCAGAACAGAATAAAGGATGGGATGCCAAATAAATAGACCCACCAATTCAGTTGCCTTACTAAGATGTGCTACAAATTTGCTTTAAAAAAGAAAAAACAAATAGAAAAGGGGAAAAAAGGGTGGATGAAAAGGGAAAAAAATTTAAAAAAAAGGAAAAAAAGGAAAGAAATCACATTTAAAAACTTTAAATTCATACATGCTTTGTGAGAAGCAGCTCTCTGCTCTGGGATCAGAACTCAGTAACAGTCTTTAAATTGCCTTGAATATCTTAATTTTGTAAATGAAGAGCTGTTTTCCTCTGCTAAAAATCAGAAACAATGCCTTGGACTAGCAAATTATAGCTAGTCATTCAAAAATGCATGAAACAAATGAACAATTTTACCTGGAATGTAAAGTGATCTACTCTCAAAAAGCATGCTGGGGCAGGGAAGGAGTGCATCCTTCTGTCTTCTTCAGCTTGTATAATAGCACAGTAATGGCTCTGCTGTTCTGGTATGTTAGGGTCCCATTACAATCTCCACAGTTTCGTTAGCTCTTTAGTCAGAGAGTCTGCCAAGATTACAGATCAGGAAACAATGTATATACTTACGGTGATGCTATCTTCATTCTCTTTGTTGGAAACATCCGTAGAAGTGATTTGATTACTGTTATTTGTGGTGTCTCCAAGATCATTGGGTGTGGTTTCATACTCTTAAGAAAGGAAAAAAGGTTGCTTTTATTTCATAAYCTTGGAGGGTAAAATGGTAGACTTTTTAATTTCATTTCTCTAATACCATAACACTAGAAACACTATCATCATTCTGAGTTCTTCAAAATAAAAAGGTACCATTTTTTGTTTTGTACTCAATACATTTTGGGGGATCCTTGCAGCAGGGAATTTGGAATAAATTAGAACAGAATAAAATAAATTGGAATAAAGGGCTGTGACTGACAGTCAAAAAAAGAAGCAGCTTCTTTCTGCAGCACTATAGAGAAAGATTCTACACCATAATATGTATTAGAAAAACTAGAGTTAAGTAAGAACCTCATCCATAAAGCTATTTTTATGTGATTCTGACTTCCCATTAAAAATGAAAAACTGCCCTCTATACTGAACTTTCCTAGCCTTGTATCAGCTAAATATAGGACAGTCTTAGAAATTAGCTTGGGGACTTTCTGTTTAGCAGAGGAGAACTTGGCAGATGGCCTTTTTGCTAGTTTATTCCTATCAAATGTGAAATAGTTGTTCTTCGTAGGTTAACCAGAAATACTGTTGTGTGCCCTGAGATCACAGTTTAACATGCTGAAATGTTATGCAGGTAAACTTGAAAAAAGGGTAGGTGGTCCAAAGAAATTTGATTTATCAAAACAATACTACTAATGGAGCTGCAGAGGGGAATTCAGGACAATTTCTCCAAAAGAATAAACACAGCTTAATTATTTATAATTACTTAAAAATGAAACAGAGATTTGTACAGTCCATGATTTTCTCTCGGAATTATTCAAACAAGATAAAAAGAATTAAATAATACACATATGAACTTTAATCCATGTATTAAAACAGAAAGACTAAATTTTTATGATTTTTATATTAATTTTTTATAATTTTATGATTACATCTAGAAATATACATAATGTTCCTAATCTTATGGCCATAATATGCATGTAGATAAAAGAAAACAAGGACAATAAGTGCATTTACTACAAATGCACCTCCAGCACTATAATTGCAATTTGCAATTAGCAGTGTATTTCTCTATATTTTGATTAAAATCAGTGTTCCAAGATGCAATGGTGACTGTGAGTACAAAAGAGCAAAAGACAGGGCCTCGGCTCACACAAACCGCAGGGGCAGGAAGTTTTCTGACCCCAGCGCTGCCACCTGGCAAGAAGCAGGAGAGCCTGTCTGTGCCTTGGTTAACTTTATCTTCTTTGGCTCCCAAGACCTTTTTGGATTGCTCATCTGGCAACATCTGCAACAAGCTGCACGGTCTTGATCTTCATGCATGCACAAGCACGGTTTGTTTCCACACTGCACTCATCAGCCTGCAGATTCCCTTGCAGTCTGAAGCTACGCAGCTACCTCTGCCTCCAGTGCTACAGTTGGTCCCGTCGGGTTGACTAGCCAGCTCACTGACACTATCATGGGTATACACCACACACACTGAAGGATGGAGTTTTTTCAAGTTACAATATATGTTAAGTCTGTGGGGTTTTCATGAGGAGGAAGATTTAAGTTTCTGGCCTTTTATCCCTTAAATTCTCCACCTCAGCATTGCATCCTGATGCCTATAGTTTCCTCTGCAACAAAGTTGAAATCCTTACTTCTTAGTGAAGCTGCAATCCTTACTTCTTGCAAAATAAATCTCGTTCCTCTCTTTCACTGGAAGCCTGGACAGGGAGATGCACAGACTATCCGCTCCTGTGACGACAGGCTCTGCCACAGCAAAGGAGGAGAGCTCGGTTTTATTCACCCCCAGACTTATCATCAGTGGAGAAATCCAATTTACAACAAGTATCTCAGGATGGCTTTTCTTAACAATTTGCTGGCAATGCCTTCACTATACCTTTAATGACAAAATGGGACCAATATATGAAATAGATAATAAAAGCTTATAGAAATAAGCCTTTAAGAGGAAAATTTATTGCTCTTGACTTTAACCTGCAGACACTGCAGAGGGGCAAAAGCTGATGGACTGCATCTACAGTTGTTCTTATACCTCCTTCTGCCCTAAGGTACTGGCAAGCACACACTGAAGGACTAGAGAGAACAACCCAAAGCATTTCAGATCTGGTCTGTGAATCCTCTGAACATAGTGCTATATTAAAATTACATAAAAATGTGAAAGGGGTAAATTAGGCCACTTTGGTTCATCGGTGCAGCACTGCCATTTCCCACTGCCTAACTGCAAGCGATTTGCATCTGAAGCCGTGCCAGAGTTTCAAAGCCTCCTGAAACGGGTAAGCCAGGCAAGGAAAACACGCACAGAGAGCAGCCACCCAGCCAAAACAGAGGCAATTCCGAATTAGGCAAATTCCTGTTCATTTCTGTTACGAAATGCCGAGCCTGCCGGGCTGCATGCAGATGCAGACGGGCTCAGGCCTCGGCTCCTGCTCTGAGGCCTGCCATGGCCGCAGGGCTCGTCTCCCCTGCGCATGCGGGCACTGGCAGCCCCGGCAGGGTGGCACCTCGCGCTGTTTGATAAGCCAGACAGCCGGGTTTTACAGGGCACTCTGCCTCGCTCAGCCTCAAGGCCACACCAGCGGCAGGAGCATGGCGGGGAAAGTGGGGACTGAAGAACCAGAGAAACCTGCTTGGCACATGGTGTCCTACCCAGCTGGGGCAAAGCACTGTTCCTTCCCTCCTTCCTGCCTATATCCAGGTGGGAAAAGCACCTGCCTCTCCATGAATGTCCTGCTCCTGCCCAGCCTCCCCACAGCCACCATCTCAGTCTGACCTGTCCCTGCCTGCCTCCATCTTGTCCCCGTCACCATCCTGCAGCAGTGCCGGCTCCTGGTGCCCCATGCCCTTATCCCAGTAAAGCCATAAGCAGCTGTACGTTCCCATGGAAAATGGGAGTCCAGAGCTGCTCTATCACCAGGCCACGCAAGTGGTGGCGCTTCAGGGACAGCACTATGGCAGCTGCCAGATCTGTCAGCCTGTCTTATTTATTCACATCTCGCTAACGAGACTTGTGAATTTGGGATAATTAGGGGAGTGCTCCAGACTACAAAGTACCTCACCGAGCAAGCACTGAGTCACTGAAACAAAGATCAAAGGCAGCAAATTCAAAAAGTAGAAAGCAAAAGCCAGGGAGTAACAAGGAACGCTGTTTTAATCAAGGCTAGATCTTTCAGGCTGTGATTCACTTGCACATTTCAACAGGGTCTACCAAAGTCAGCCAAATCACAGAGCTCACACAACTCAAGTCACACACGTGCATCGGGACCTTGGGAAACTTCTCAGAATCAAATTCGTCCTGTATACAACTTATATAACACAGCACATGTCTCTAGGGAACTGTGCAAACCTTCACCCCCTCTCCTCCCCTTCCCTTTTGCCCCCCCAAATAGAAAGAATTTGGAAAAAGAGGGAGGGGAAGCTATTTCCTAAGCATTTAAAGCCAAACTGATGCTTCAATTGCACATTTGCTAAAGTTTAATGACATGGAATGGAATCAAAGCAATAACATTTAAATCAGCTTAAGGAAGCTTGAGTCATGTGCCATTTCATCCAAATAAAAGTACTCCAAGCAGGATCCAGCTTCTGCTGGAAGTTAAAAGGTGTTTTGGATGTGTTGGTGAGGACTAGTTTTCATGCTGGGCAGAAGCACACGAGAAGTACTATGTGAAACAAGCCAGTTGTTCCTCACTTTGCAGCTTCTACATGATAGTGCTCAATGACTTCTGGAAGGTACAGGCCAAAACATTTTGCCTTGACAAAAAGCTAATGTGAACAGTGTGCCATCAGATCTTCTGGCAGACACTCAGATGTTACTGAGTTGATGTTCTGCTTATGCAAGAGAGATTAAGGGAAGGTACAAAAGAGCGGACAGAGAAAAATAAATTGCCTAGAGGGAAACTCACTTGTGCCAACCCCATTTTTAAGGGGGATTTAGGAGAACATTTTTGGAGGCAAAACAAGTATGGAATCATCCCTGGAAAAATAAATTAAGTTATATAAGGAGAAATCATGAACTCTCATTCCTTCAAGAAGTGTTTCTGAAAGGTTCAGAAAATCTCATATCCATGACCTGCATCAGACAGCTGCTAGACTGGACAAACTGTGACTTTCAGTAACAGCGGGTTTATGCTTCTCCTAATCTGAATCAAAAGCAGCAAAATGTCACATTGCCCTCATTTATTTTAAATGATGTAAGTCAGAAAAAGAACCAACAATACAAAGTACCTTTTAGAACCGTGTTATAGTATGTGCCATTTCAGTTTAACTGAGCCTGACACCCAACCTTTTAGTGGTTTGAGTTCCTTCATTTCTATCATTAAAAGAAAAGAAAAAGAAAATCAAATATATACCATAAACGTCTGGATCCACAATTGGGCCACTACCTGCACACAGAGAAAAGAAAAAAAAAAAAAAAAAAAAAAAAGAAAGAAAGAAAAAAAAACCTTTGTAAATAGGTTGCAAATGCTGGAACAGTTAAGAGTTTCTTCAGGATTTTTTTAAGCATTCACATGTTACTTGCAATAACAATAGTCAATATCTATACAAACACAAAACAACATCAAAATATTATTCTGTTTATTAGATTACTCKTACAGTTATTTTAGAGCAATTCCAATCATTAATGGCATGTGCCACAGCTATTGCATAAGGCAAGTTTCTGCTCTGCAACATTAATATATATCCGGTATAAGTGAAGCACAAACTATTCTTGTTGAAAAACAGTGTTAAATTTACTTTGATAATAAGTGGAAACACAGGCTGGTGGGAGTTACATTCACTAATGTTTACCTGGTTACACAAAAAAAAAAAAAAAAAAAGTAATTAAATCACTAGGCAAACAGGTTTAGATATTTGGCAAATTAAGCACTAAAGGTAGCAATGGACTAAGCAGCATCTCTTCATTCTCTCTCTTACAGGATACAGAAATCACAGCTGCTCAGTTGAACACTTTTTGAAAAAGTAAGATCTCCCATACTCAGAGAAACTACAGAATACAGTGTTTACTCAAGCAGGTAACCATCTATCCTATACTTTTCAGGATGTTATAATTCCAGGGCACAGTTTTTTCTATTTCCTGCATATGTGAAAGGCTGAGCACATAAGTGAGCATAATGCACAGTACACCCACTGAAAGTAAAATGCTGCTAATTTAATCATGTTTCAACAGATCCTTGTGCTATATTTTAACAAACTAATTCATCTTAGTCCATGATGTATTTGTAGCAGGTACCCTATTGTCTTTTCCATATTATTTACTTTTGTATTTTATTGAGATTAAAATTAACATATAGTTAAAAATTCTAAAGATGAATCAAATTTCAAAAATCATAATTTTCTTTACAGAATCATACTGTAATTCTGTATCATGACATTAAACAGGCATAAAGCCACTGTAAAGAATGAACAGAACACACTTATTTCCACTCAAAGCAACAGTGTGAGAATCTGTGTTGAAAATACAAAGTAGGAGTTGCAAGCTATTTGCAGAATGACAGCACATGATTAGGTTCATTTAAAATACATTTGAAGATATAAGACTCAAAAATATATGTTAAGGAGACCCCATGAGAAGGGCCATGCCTATCTGCAAATATAAATAGCAAATGGCATGAACATGTGCTCATATCTTTTCTAAGGCAACTTCTGACTAGGCTTTTCTGTCCATAAATCTTCACAGATTCAGTTTTTCCAGCATAAAACATTCACCTGATGACAGACAACATTTCCAATTGGCCATCTTTAAGAATTCTACTTATCTAAAGAAATAACAAAAAAAAAAAATCTTCTGAAACCTTCCCTCCAGAATTAAATGGCAACGTGGTTGTTACTGTTTACCAGAAATGGGATAAAATAGTCTGACTAATTTAACTCCTAATTCCTGCCAGATGCATATGTACTAGGAAGTCATCTATTCAAAATCTCTTATATAACTAAATTCTTCCCCTGAAATAAAGTCGCAAAATTAGGAATCTGAACCAAACCCAAATTTCTATATGGTACTCCTTATGTAAAAGCATTAACTAGTCAAACTACAGAACACTGGCTGAACCTATCTTAACATGAAACCTCACCACAGTAATGCTGCATGTTTATATGCAATTATTTTTAATGCAAACAAAGACAGTACTGTTGTTTTGGTCTCTGTTAGAACAGGTTGTTGTACAAATAAACTATTATAAACATATCCTATCCAAGTGTCTTTATAAACAGAATCAACTACATTTGGCTTGCTTAATTCTTTCTTTACAAAYTTGACATTTTCAGAATAAAGCAGCAACAAAGGACTCAAGCCAAAAGACACTTCTGTAAAACAGCTCCATGTTATCATGCCACACTATCAAGATGCTTCTTCTAAGGCCTATTAAAAACATCATTTTATCTTGACAAGATATTATGTGACCTGAATTCTTTCAGCTGAATTTTAGATTGGAAGACTGGTAGTTGAACAAGCTTTTTTAAAAAATAATAATTATTAACAATTTCTCCAGTGCTCATTAGCTGCTGTAGATCATTTATGAAAACAGTCCCAGGATAAAGTAAGGACGTTTCTTGCTTACTGTTTGCTGCATTGTAGTCTGTAATAGTTAAATTATCAAGAACAGTCACTCTGCAGTTGGTGAAGTTTAGCAAAGTAAGACTAGTTAAAAAATAAAAAGTTTGCTAAAAATGTAAAAATTATTCTCCCAGACCTTAGTATTTTGAAATTAAGTTTTAATTTACATTAACTGTAGTATTATTTACTTGATCCAAATCTCACTGTGCTGCATGACTTCCTCCCCTTTATGCCTGCAACCTCAGTCCAGCAAAAACAAAGCTCTGAAAGYAACATCCTAGAAGCTGATGCATCTTAGCACAAATCTTGTCATTTCTGTATATGAAACAACCTTGGAGGTATCCTGATAAAACAATATGCTTCAGTCTTTATTGAATTTATTCTAAATTCAATTCAACCTAATTGTTGAAATTATTCTATATAAACATATAGGTGAAGGCTTAGGGGTTTTTTTGATTTTTTTTTTTAAATACATTTCCCCATACATAATGTAGTAACCACAGAATTGGTTTAAAGCTCAGTGAGGATACTGCAGTCCCTGAAACATTGGGGCTGGTATTAAATTCAGTCATGAAGGCATGGAAATGAACATAATACCAGGGCGTATGCCTAATCTTTATGCTTCGTCGTATGATATGTGGGCCTAAAGAAGAAACTACACTGTAACGACAAGTCTGAAAAGATCTTTCAAAGGTTGAAAAATCCTGGCAGTACTTTAAATAGTAGCACTAGCCAAAAAAAAAAAAAAGATAAAAAACAGTAATACAATGCATGGACGATTCTAGTCTTTTAATATTTACTTTCATGACAGCTTCAGTGGAGGAGGGAACATTGCCGTGGAATATCCTAAAGCTCATTGTCATAAACTGTACAGGAAAAATCCTATTAATAAAAATAAAATTGAGTAGTTTAACTAGGTAAGCAATTTTCCATGTGGTTTATTTTTAGGACAAGACTGGTGCAATCCACTACACATGAACTGATTTCTAATAAAGTTTCATCCTCTCTATATGTATTCTAGTTTCCTCAACAGAGGTTTTGCAAACTTTAATCCATCGCAGAGCTTGAGAAATGTTTAAAGAACACAGCATAGATTGTCTTGGATATTTAAAATTGCTTATAATTCAAAAAAAAAAAAAAGAATAATAACGTTGTCTTTCTAACTTGGAGGATGCTTTCTGTTCTCCTTAATTTAAAAGACCACAACTAGAAAATTTTCAGCCTACAGGAGAGAAGCATAAAGGGAAAATGGAACAGTAAATGGAATTTCAATGAAAGAATAAAATTAAATTCATGTAAGTGCATTAGAGGAACTGTTATTCTGATAAAAAAAATAAGCCAGTTCACATTTAATAATCACAGAGTAAGAGAATTTGTATACAGAATGTGTATGAGGTGAACCATTTTACTCAAGTGTTATGAGGCAGTATTAGAGGGTGCCAGTGGTTGAAACCAGTGCATGTTTCTATAATGATTCTATTTAAGAAAAGACTCTAGCAGAAAAATAGAAGAGGAAGTACAGAGAACAACAGGAGTAAATAGAGCCTAGTTGTATTAGCTCTTTACCTACTTCTTAGCCTTTCCCGGAAGAGAATTGCCATCTAACTCCCCAAGGCAGAGTAAGCTAGGGTACAGATCTTAAATAAAGACTGTACTTTGATTGTCTATAGCCTGCAATGTAGGAGAGAGAATTTAAATACATTTTTTTTTCTGTCACATAACATTAGCACTACACTCTGATGTTTCAGAAAAAGAGGGAGGCTATTTCTGTCACATGGTTAAAAAGCCAAAGATACACACATAATCATATTTTCGGATATGATTCTGTATGTGAACACAAATATGCTTATACTTCCACTCTTGCAGTGCAAGATCCACCAGAGTTTTTTCACATAACAGTACACTTACATTTATGCTTTCTTACTTGTACAGTCACTTCACATATGGCTTTGAAGATGTGAGGAATGATGAAACCACAATGAACATCAACCACTTAAAGCGATCCCTGCAATTCAGGGAGTTAGTCCACCTTGAGATGGCTTACACGGCATTTAGGAGGAGCCTTTACAGCAGCAGGAGATGCAAACATTTACCAGCAGCTATCTTAAGCATGAATCTTCCTAGGCATGCAGGTGCCCAACCTCCACTGAAATCGTTAGGAATCAAACCTCTAGTTGCCGTAAGGATCTGAAACCTTGCCCATTCTGCCTCTGGATTACTTTTTTTCTCTCCAGCTCCCTCTGGTGTCCTAAACAGCATGGACTGGAAGACATCGTTACTGATTTTGCAACAAGGCACTAAATCCTGCATAGGCGTAACTCCCTGTGTCCTTGGATACACTGCCTGGCTGCACTTGTACACAGTGCAGAAAACTTACAGATTGACTGAACTGGCACTCACAGTTTCCCAGGATTAGAAATCAGGCTAGAGAAAGCACTTCAGAAATAGCAATGCCTTACACCCTTAGCTGCGCTGATAATGGGAACTCGAAGGACATAGGGAGCACTAGCATGACCTCTCTTGAGGAGCAATAAAGAAGAAAACATTAAAAGAAACACATTATTTTACAACTAGGCCTGATGATTTTAATTGAAAGAAGAAAGTCAATTTTAAAAGCTTCATTCGAAATAGGTAAACTGGCCAGGAGAGCTGTTCCCACATGCTCCTCAGTTGCAATTGCTTATATAAAAACATGATACTCACCATCGCCAGGCACTGACATGAAATGGGCATCAACACGCTTTTCGTCCTCTCCATACTCGTTCTTTGCCAGTAATGTATAAGCACCATTGTTCAGGTGGGTAGGGTTGTCCAGCTGAAGGCAGCCATGGTATTCACTTTGATTGATAACATGTATTTTAGTACAGATGTATTCGGACTCATTCAGGATAGCCCCTTCATAGAACCACTGCAGTGTGGGTTTAGGGTTCCCTTTCACAGTGAATGGAATGCACCAGTGGTGGTCCGGTGTTGGAGATTCAATAAATGTGATATTTGGTGCAACTATATTGGAAAAAGAGTGAAGAACATCAGAATATCCTGAACATGGGTTTTTTTTTTCCCTTTCCTCCTTGAGTTATTAGGGAAAATATTTGTCATTCATCAGTGCTAAAATATGATTGTTGTATGCATTCAATGCTCACTGTAAGCATTATACTTATCTGGAGGATACTCACAGAGGAAGCCCACCTGCTCTGCCTAGCATACTACACTCAGAAGGGAAATGAAGCCACTCTTCAGMAAGAAACAAAACCAACTAGTTTCAAACAAAGTCTGAACACCCATTGAGACTGCAAGGTGTGGAAAATTCAGTTACCAGATCGCAGAGAAGAGACAGAAAGCTTTTAGCTTCACTGTAGTTAAAATGGAGCAGAGGAGCTGAAGGAACAAAACAGTATTAAAAATAGTTAAAAGTTGGCCAAAAGCAAGTTGCACTGCAAATATATTTGGCTAAGAATCCAAATTTTCATATGAATTTATTCACAGAATCAAAGCCAGAGTAGATGATTTCATTCTCTGGATTATTCCATGAAGAAAGAACCACTTTCTACTTTCTTTCTTTGTTCAGACCTGGTAAATGCCTCAAATTGACAGACTTATACTCAGGAGATTGTTCCAACACCTTGCATGTTATTTCATTGTTGGGAAATTTTCCTTGATACTCAGTTCTTAACTGCATCCAATTTCATCTAGTTATGCTCCTTTTTATCAATCATAACAGTGCCAATCTGAGAATCTCAGTTACACTGTTCAAATACTTCTAGTTCATGTCCCTTCCCATAGCTATTATATATCCAATTTCAACCTACAAGTGCATCTGTAGTAATTTTGCTAGTTTACTCTGTCATGAGCACATGTTGAACAAAGTTTTCCATTTACAAAGCATTACAATCCCATCTTCAATTAAACAGAGGGTTGCAACTTGTGAAAACATCCTGTTTCACATAAAATTGAACTCAGGCTTCAATCTTAGAATTAAAGACACCAATGCCTCTATATTATACACCCTTTCCCCCTTCTTTGGCCCTGACAAATTAGGACATTACTCAAAGTTATCTGGCAGAACAAATGTTGCAAGTTTAGTTTTTTTTTTTTTTCAGGAAAGTTGTTGTTCCTTAGATAAAAAAGAAATCTTGAAAGTGTTTAATTTATAATAAATAATTTCTGTAACCCTTTTGAGGTATTCACGTATCTTAGATCCATAAGATACACACCATTAGAAACCTTTTCACTGACTGTGCCACTGAATATTTTGCGTTTCAGATATTTACTTACAGATTGTCCCCACTGGAAGTATTTAGACACATTATCTTTGCAGAAAAGGATAAACATAACAGCYGGCAGTTGGGCTACTCCCAGGATTAAATGCAACAGATAGTTCACGTGCTTTTAGGGAGCTTTCCCTTCAACAACGTCTGTGCCCAGTCTATACCCCAAGCAGCTGGTGCCCGCACRGTTTGCCCTGGCAGGCACGCGCAGCCCTGCTTACGTACAGAACACCGTGAGCTCGGCAGATGCCTGGTCCTCTCCCACAATGTTCTCCGCTACGCAAGAAATCCACAGTCCGCTGTCCATGGATGAAAYGTTTTTTATGGTTAGCGAGGCAGGATTTTTGCTTGTGTCACTCTACAAATGATCAGAAAAATATTTATTTGTCAGCTGGGGCATAAGGAAACAAGGGAGAGAGCACCATTGGCCACAGTTCAGTGCCATTTTCCTGTTTCATTTCCATTTAGCTGTATCAGCCTGCAATTTATCAAWCTGTGCCTTTGGTGTCTTATCCAAATAGATGCAAAATACCTACAGAACCAACTGTGACCATCASTAGCAAGCAATTTAAAGCACTAGAAGAGCTGTTCTGCTGCATCCCTAAACTCATCCATTTTATCATCCTGTCACTTTCAGTTTCTCTCTTCTTTTAACACCCCTTCTCCTCTCCACAAGTTGTTTTATCCTCTACCCACTCCCTTGCTCGCCCCCTCTTCCATTTCTTGATTGATTTCTTCAGTATATCTCAGCTCTCCTTAATCTTTTTCCTCCCTTCCATATTCTACTTCTTTCTTGCTTTACTCTTCTTTTTATCTCTTTCCTTTATGTTTAGCTTGACACCTCATCTACTGCTGCCGTCTAAGCTCTACTATACCTTGACAAGAGTATGTCAAAGCTGATTGTTACAGCCTCTGTTTTCTTAAATCGAGTCCTTGAAATGATATCCAATTACTATTTACTTAAATTCTTCTACAAAATTTAAGATTTTTTCTTTAGAAAGAAAAGGAACAAAAATATGTTTTGAAAATAAATGAGAACATCATTWAAAAAAAAAAGCTCCTTTGGGGGTTACTTTTCTTAGGTACACATATCCTTGAACTAAACAGAGCGTAAGCAAATGATGCACCTGTAAAACCACGGTGACTTCCAGGGGCAGCCTATGGGGACAGGCAGGACCACTCCTGCACGTGGCAAGACCAGGATTTTATGGAGTGGGATGACACCTTAGCTCAGTTGCCAAGCACCCCATTGATTTCAGTGTGACCATGGCGATTGGAAAAGCCATCACTCAAAGCACCTACTTCCTCAGGCATTAACTCAAGATTCAAGCACGCCTCAGGGCAAGAGTTAGAGCTGGGTGCTCAGTCACAGGACCAGCACTGAAATGTGCAGCAAGAAAAGCCTAACAGCACCAACAGAATTATATAACAGCATACAAGCCAAACATGCAGTTAACTTTACAGGACTGGTGTTTAGTTTTAACTTTTGCTAATATATCTCCTTGTAAATCAGAAAGAGAAGAAAACCAGGCCAAAGCAGCATTAGAAGTGAAGAAATGGGAGGCAGAAACAGTGATATGGAAATGAGAAAAAGAAAACAAAAAGCAACACTTGCAGRAAGAGAAGGATAGTTGTGAATGGCAAGTGACCTTTAAAAAGCACTCTTTCTTCTACTACTCAAAAGACTACTGTGCTCCATGGTTAAGAYTGAAGCTAACCTATATTAAAAGCCCCTTCTGAAATCTCACTAAGTCATACCAGGACAGAATATTTCTGGAAAACTTGAAATAAACTGAACATGGCATTTCAAAGATAGGAGAGTGAAAAATGAGGTGATCTCACATTTTGAACAGTATCCCACATTTGTGTTGGCTCGTAACTCAAAATAAAAATAAAATAAGCTAAAAAAACTCCACAGCACTTATCATAGGTTCCCCAAACTGTTTTACTTCTTGTTCATGAAGATGACTAGTGCCTTTGGGTAGTTTTACAGATAACAGAGAAATTCAAAAATTTATCTGCGCCTCTGCAGAGCTCTTATTTATGATAGTTGAAAGACAGGCTATTCAAATTCTTCAAAAGCCTACCACAATGACCTGCATAGAAAAAGTGCAAAGATGGGGAGACCTCAGAGGTCCTATCTCCTCTTCACGGAAGGAAATGTTTTGGGAGTACACATCACACACTTTGCACAAGAGGTAGGCAGTCTGTACTCCCAAATATAAGAGCTCAGAGGAGCCAAGGCTATAAAGCTGTAAATAAGGGGGATTTTTGCACAGTCTAAATAATAGCAATCAGCGGCTGCATGCTGAGGGCCTGTTTAAATGCTTCTTGCTCCACTCAGACACAGTCTAAAATACTAGGATCTAAGAAAAAACAAAATTCCCACTGTTTGGATGAACTTATTACAGGAACATTTTAAAACTTTATAAGAAATCTTCTTTTAATAGAACTTTCAGTTTGATTTTAGAATATTTCCATTGTGACTTGGTCTTGTTGAAGAAAAATGAAACAAAACGTAAAGCATTTAATATTTACAATCAGATATTCCACACAACAGGCTTTTGGCCAGAAAATGTAATAAAATTAGAGAAACAACAGCTTTTCTCGCAATTAGAGAAGCTTAGACTTTCAGTGTCCAGTCAGGTATTTGTGATAATAAGAAAACACTTGTGACAATAAGAAATCAGCATCCTGATGTGCTACGTTATTTCTGTAAAACTACTCTTATTTACAAATGCATGTCCAGAAACTACTTTTTATTTTTGGTAACAAGTTAAATAAAAACTGGCAATGAGACTTTATTCCATCCTCTGGCAGGTGCTTGTTCTCTAAATTGCGTCCCTTTTGAACATGAAACTTACCTCATGGTTTGAAACAAAATTAGTGAGCACCCAGGACACGTTAGGGGGTGGCCCTCCAGTAGTATCACAATACAGTGTTATGCTCTTTCCTTCCACAACAGTGAGGTTGTAATTGCTTAGATTTGCTGAGGGCAGGTCTATCATACAAGCAAAAAACAAAGAGAAAAGAGAAAACTGATTTATGTTAGCCAGAAACAGGCATTGCTCAAGTTCTATGGGTATGAATGCAGTCAATAATATTGCTTAATCAGAAATTCACTGTGGTCAGTTACTGTTCAAGCAGAGAGTAAAATCAGCATCTTTGTAAGTACATATGTACGTGAAATATGTAAGTACAAGTACATGAAGATGCGACATAGCATTTTTATGTGCRTTCTCCATTTCACATTATAAAACATTAGAAACATTAGAAAACATTACAGAATACATAAATAGATTAATTATATAAGTGAATGTTTCAGGTAGGCAAATGGAAATCATCTTAACTTCAGTTTTTGCATTTAGAAAAAAAAAGGGAAAAATCTTTAATTCCTTAAAACACAAAATCGTATCATTATCCGTAGTCCTGTAGCAGTTGCAATGCAATCTCTATCTTCCAGTGATCAACTACCACCATGGTATTCCTACCATTTGCCACTGCACTAACAGAACTATTACACCAGCACAGTGTGTTAGGTAGGAGACTGGAGCCCTTCCTCCCCTACAAGACACAGGGAGCAGAGCAGAGCCAACATCCTCAAGGCAAAGGCAGCAGGAGAGCACAAGGGAGAGAAAKGACAGAGGACATTGGCGACAGCAAAGGCTGCTACCTTGGGGCAGAGTTACCTACTGCCTTCAATAACACATAAGAGATGGAAGATGGTACTGCTCACCAGCCCTTACAAGAGCCATCCCACAGAGCTATAAACCACCACATATCTCTTTCACTGCCGAAGTTATGGGCACTGAAGAATAACTGCTCCACTGTGACAAGTACTTCCAAAGAGCCAGCAAGTTGTAGGCTCCTTTTGAGCTGACGCTCTTTAAAAATACTGCCGGCAATGTCGACAGACTTCAGGCACACAAGACCTCACATGTCTTACTTATTTACATAGCAAATAATTATGCAACATGCTGGAAATACCAGATCTCTCTTAARAGATGCCATACCATCATTTGGAGCTGCTGAACATTGCAAGTAGCCTGGCCMTTAGTTAGCAAGAATTTCTCATTCGCAATTCTAGACATGCTTTACTTTGCAATTTATCATTTCAAACAGCAGAGCTTGCTTATTTGCTATGYTGGATATATATGTATTGTTTTGCAACGACTTCCTGAAACAATGCTTCTCTTTTTCTTTTTTTTTTTTTTAATTAGAATAAAGCAGTTTCATTATGGACTTGCTGGTATAGAAGTTTAGCCGAGGGATTCTTTTTCTCATGAAAAAATTCCCAAGTTACAGTTAACCATATGATTAGTGTGAACTGTAACATGTTAATATGCTTGCTACAAATTCTATAGAAACTATATGTATTGGAAATCTCTAAGTTTAATTGGTTCAATAAAAATAAAATGGCAGCAAGCAACAGCAAAGAGAAGACAAATTATTTTCCAGGTAATACTTTCTAACCTAATAAGATCTCAAAATCAGCACAAGTATACAATAACTGCTTTGGCAATTCTCCTAGCACTTTAAGCAGTGCTGTAATGTGATTCTTATTATAGGCATCACGGATTTATTCTATCATGTTCACTTTATACATCATATGTTGAAGTATATTGAAACAAAGCTGCATGGTTTGTATGTCTTGATGGAATAATCTGTTAGCGAAGGTAGCCATCTGCTCTTGCCTGCTGTGATTTGAAACCTCAGCATTGCCTGTCAATGAGATGGGCAGGAAATAACTAATCTCAGGGAATATTTGTATATTAATTATCCTGGTTAGGGGACTTGGAGAGAAGTAATGAGGTCCTTTACTTTATTAAGCTATCCTTCCACACCACCTCGGAAAACCAGTTCAAAATCTGTTGCCTGATCTGAGGTTGGAAAGAGATTAAGACACTTCTCTGAGGTACTGCTCATTGGGGACAATGTCTGCAACACAGATTAACATTTCACTAYGAAAGTCCACACAGTTTCTGCTAACAAATCGCTTCACATGAACCACCAACTTTGAAAATCCAACTTTGATCCATGCAGCGCTCTTTTAATAGCCATTAAGTTTTAAGACAACTTTTTTCTCCAGTGTGGATGGACAATTAAAGGATAGACAATTGAAGTTGAAGGATGGACAATTGAAGCTGAATGTCTCCAGTACTAGTCCTCTCTCAGAATTAGCTCTAGTACTATTTATTTGGAGAAGCCTTAACATGCCATGTTGGTGTTATTTCTCTGAAGGCAACAGTTACATTTTGCTTGTACTCTGATAAAAACTTATAAAACAATGGTGCTTATTATTCTAAAAGGTCCTAGAGTTACCCTAGAAACCAGCTGTAAAATCTCACAGAAATTCCTGCAGCAAAAAGGTAGCAATATAATGTAATCATCACATTATTACCAAATGTGTATTTTGTTTTATTTCCTCACACAGTCATAAGAGGCAGGTAGGAAGCACATCATCAAAGAATTGCTTCAGGATTCTTGGCATTTTTTTTTCCTCTCATTGGGTATTTTGAAGTAGAAAATATTTTGAGAAAGGTCACTTTGGCTTTTGTTTCAAGCAGTACCCATCCTGCTCCAAAGCAGAAATGCACTAGCTGACGATGTTAAGACCTGCATTTAGAGGCGGCTATCCACTGGACTTAGAAGTAAGGCCAATCAGCAAAATCTGCTGTCACAACTGACAATTAACTGCAAATCAAAAAAAAAAAAAAAAAAAAAAAAAAAGCACCCTAACAGGAATATATACTGAGGATATATGTCCAGTGTACTGTGAAACCATTTACAAAGTCAATACTATTCTGATACCTACATAATTGAACTGATTCCTAACTCCTTTGCATTTATTCCTAATTAATTTGTTTTAAAATGGTATTTGAGATAGTGACCTCTTCTATGGGTAGAAATGCACATTTTTTTTAGGATTCTGCACAATGCTGTTGATCTAGGACAACAGTTTCGCATAGTTTTGTATACTRCCAGCATGGTAAGTTTAGACTGTAAAATAAGGAAACCAAGGCAAGGTAGACATGACATCATCTTGCTACAAGTCTCATCYTGATATCTGTCAGACAGAGATTAGCCTATGCCCAAAGCATGAAATGTAATTTCAAACTTTAATAGCATTTATTATTATAGTTCTGAATATCAGTAATATCTGTTAGCATCCAAATTATTTTTTAAGTTTGCTGCATTCTTGGCCTCAGCAACTTTCTGGAGCAAGGACTTTCACATACATCATGTCCAGGCTGCTTGGAAGTGTATTTCCTGTAAYCACTTCTGAAAACTGTCTCTAAAATTAAAATTCACTAAGTACTGTTTCTTGAGTACAAGGAAAATAGAGTTTCTGTATGATCTTTTTAGGACCATTCTGTTTTATCATTCTCATATAATAATCTATCCAAAGCTTTTCAGTCTCTTCTCAGAAGAGACCAAGTATTTTAAGTTGTAGAGAGTTATGAGATATAGTAGATTCATAAGTGTACACTAAAAGCAACATGTTTTGTTGCAGATAGTTGCATAACGAATATGTTATTTCTCTGCACAGAGAAAATCACCTTCCATGTTCAAGCTGACATGGCTTCATGCAGGCAGCTCTGGATTAGAATAAACAGTCATTTCCATTCACCCCATGCACAAATGGGCACAACAGAGGCAAAGGGACGGGGCAAGTGAACAACGTATTTATGTCAGCTGAGTCTCTTTAAATGTTATGTTGGGCGTTAGCAGTTACAAACTCTCCGTCAGCTTTGGGGTCTCTTTACCCTCACAGACCTCACAGCATAAAATGATAGCCTAAGGCCACATTACCATGGAACTGTGGAGCATCACTGGTGAATGACTCATATCTTTGCAGTACCCAGCTGGGACTTCAGCAATGAGAAAACCAAATACTTTGGCTGAAATTTCCAAAGGTTACTGTAGGATTTGGCGATACAACTCTGTCAATGGAAATTAATAAAAAGCATGCATCTGAATTCTAAGAAGACTTTCAAAGTCCTCATGCTGCTACTTATTATTTTCTACAATAAAATGATATCAGCCACGCTAGAGCCAAACTATCACTATATCCATCAAAAGAAGGTTATGACCTAATTAAGGAATAACCAAATATTAATACAAATTCTGTAGTCTGTAACCAAACTCTTAGGTCCACGTTAAAAGTCTAGCCAACATATTATAGCAACTTTTAGAAAAAGAGTGTTTTGAATAAGGAGAAAGAAGTTCACCATTTTTTTCAGTGATGATCTGTTTTCATAAATACATGGAAAAGTTGAAGATGGAAAATCATTCTGGATAATATATATAAGATTTATCTTTTCAATCATTAGACACATTAAGGTCCAAGCTTGTTATCACAAAATTCTCAGTATGATCAATTAGCTTCACTAGTATCTATGTAATAATATGATAAAGAAACAGACATTTGTGAGAGTATCATGAATCCAATACCGCATTCACTTTTGCCACCCTGTGCCACAACTTGCACTGCAGTACAAGTTGTTAACATCCACTAGATGAACTCTCTAGAACTGGACACAGGACAATATTAAGAAATGTGCAAACGGGTCCTCAAATTTCAGAGATCGTATTGTTTGCTAAAAAGGTTTCTATCCATATAAGTAGGATATAAGAAAAGATAGGTTTTCTTACAACTTTCTGTTAATATTCTCCCTTGTTGAAAATACAGGAGAGTTCACAAATTCCAAAAGGCTTTTCCTATGGGTTTGTATGAATTAAAAAAAATACACACACAGAGAACAAAAAAGTTTTCAATAATGCCAGCTATAACTCTAGGAGCTATTGGAAATGTAATTCACCTCCTACGTTTCACTTAGCAACAAGCTCTGAGCCATATTTTAGCCACTGAGTAAGTGGGCATGTTTCCATCAAAGTCTGCAGAACTCCAGAGCCAAAAATCAGCCTGGCTACATCTTTGAAACACTATGAACAGGATACTCCAAAAGGTAACAACCAAAACCATTTTGACTGAAAATAACAAAAAAAGTGTTAGACAATGAAAATGCCTACTTAGCAGAAATGAGATGCCCATATACAAAATTATCATTCTTCCTTTGCTCTTAAAGCCCAAAGACTCATGAATTGAATCTGAATCCACAGAATGATGACAAAACCTCCTTCTCTAGCCACTACACTTAAAAAAAAAAGAAAAAAAAAAGAAAAAAGAACAAGCTTTATTCTGTCCTTTGAAAGAAAAAGCAAAAAAAAAAAAAAAAAAAAAAAAAAGGCCTACCACTGGGAGAGTTTGAGTCCAAATGTGAGGGCTCCTTGCCAAAGCCCTGAGGACAGTCCCTCAGCCCAGGGTTTAGGACTTTCCCATGCCCTCTACATTTTCCTAACAAGCAGTTCAAGGCATTTGCACACTGAACAAGCTAATTTCAAACAACTTCATGCAAGATGTGCATGCTGCTTCGGTGTACCTTGTTTAAAGTCCAACYCTCATTTGCTTACCTCATTATCTCCTAACATGTGACACACACCTTGATGGTTGACGAAGGAATGTCAGTCTGCAGGGAAACAAATGCTGTGGTGGCTTACTATGAGCCACCTAAATCTTCTAAAACATTAAAAGAAGTCTGCCTCCTACCATGACCTGCRTGATGGCCACATTCAGTCAGCAACTTTTACAGAAATTATAAAACAAGTACATTATCTTCCAGAATATAGTGATCTGCATATATTTTTCCAGAGCCAGTGTAACCTTATTTTATTTTAAAAAATCCACCTCTAGGGGCAAACTTTTGTAAATGGAGCATAAAATTTGTTATYTCTTCTTCTCAATTACAACACTAAGTACTGCAACCTCAACAGAAGTGTCAAAATGCAGCACTCCTAACATCTATTCAAGCACTGTGAGGTACTGTGATGTACTTCATCCAGTGCTTGTTATACCATCRCAAAAGCCATCACCTCAAAACTGCCAACTGTTGTGCACTAGAAAATATTCRCTTGGTAACGACCCATCTACTGTGGTCAACTTGTACATAAGCTTTGAAGGTTGTTGCTTACATTTCAGACCAGAAGAGTTTATGTCTCAAAGKTTTTTTTCTGCCCAGTTTCTTTCTCTTTTCCTGGGCCTGTTCCTGGTTCCAGCAGAAAGAAACAGAGTAAGAAAGGATCTTGCAGGACCTCAATCCTTTAATTGACCTGAGTCTCAGTATTAACCTTGCTCTCTCCACCACAATTCTCATGTTATAAATTTATATTGGGGGTTACCAATCTTATCAGCACTGCTCTGATAAAAAAACTCCTCAAGGTACCCTGCCATGCTTTCTCTCTTCCATGTTCCCYAAATGATTAAGGAAATTGAATTATTTTGGGGGAAACTTCTCTCCATTGCCTTTTAAGTTTATCCATATCGTCTCTCAGAAGGAAACCAGATACACTGAGTGCAGTGAGGCTGAATATAGCAGCTGCAAGCTTAACAGGTGAACTGAGACAGCCTTTGTAATACAAGTTAATAAGAATTAAACTAACTTATTCAAACCTCTAAAATATAGCTTCTTTTTCAATAGCTGCATTTACTGTAGTTGCAGTTCCTCTTGTTTTATCTGAAAAATGTCATGTATGTCTACGAGACAATGAAAATAATGTTGTCCTGCTGAAAGGATGCCACTTTTTAATAAAAATGTCATTATTTTAGACTATTATAAATACTGTTATTTAGTCATGACTCTTGAGCTAGTTGCATTGTAAAAATATCCATTGCCAACAGACATACAGCACTTTTCCCTCAGTAGATGAGTGTTATTACTCCCACTTACACAACAGCCAAGTCAAGCAGACAGCAGTTGGGCAAACTTGCACAGCTTAGTAAATTCAAAAATACTGGAATGATCAAGACACATCTCTTTCTCTCAAATATGGTCCTACTTCTTTGTATTACTAATGTACTTTGTATTACAATCTGCTTCATTTCAAGTTAATGCAGAGATTGAATCATAATTATGAAATGAGGATTTCACATGTACATTGTCATCCACAAGCCCTGATTTGCATTGCATATGTCTAGATTTCTTTATGAAAGTTACTGGACACTTAATCAGCACATCAAAGGATCCATGCACACACAGCAATTATGTATATGCCTTTGAAAATGAGATTTCTATTGCCTCTTCAAATATCTATAAATTATTATTTTCACTTAAAAGCTGGAATCATGAAAACTGTCTTAATTAAGCTAGAAAAACTCTTAACTCAAATTTAGAGCTACAGTGTAAATCATTATTACTATCAAAACTATTTTAATTGGCTCATGATCACAGATAAGAATTAAAACTCTTAAAGAGAAAATAAGAGCAGTTGCCACCATGCATCACACATACATCTGGTTCTCAAGCCAAAATAAACAATACAGGCTAGAGAGTCCATGAATATTCTGAAAGGTAAATACAGAAAACATTTATGGCTTTTTTAAAAACCACTTCATTCTGCCTGTAATGTTGTCCTTTTGATAGACTTATCTGTGAAATCTGGCTGATGATGGAAATAGATGTCAGCACTCACTGGGTTATTTTTTTGTTTGTGSTTTTAGATTGTGAAGTTCTGAGGTTGCCTAAGAAACTTATAAAAACTTATTTTACTGACTAACTAATACTAGAAATCTTTCTATAAATTCAGAGAAGTAAACACGTCAATCTAAGTTCGTCTTTCATCCCTTGGAATTTGTAACTACCTACTGCAAATTAGGTATTTCCATCTCGTTATTTACCACTCGGAAAAAAATCTATCATCACAAAACACACGAAAATAAAGCCAGATCCAGTCCTGTCTGCTTAGGATCACCTGAACAGTTGCCTACAAAAATACTGTGGCTTACAAGCAAAGCAAGAAATGGGTAACAGTATCATCAACTCATAACTGTACACAGACAAGAAGGACTTCCAAACTACTCAGTTTAAGAAGAAGCACCAAGGGTAGAGTCTATCCTTCACATTATTAATGCACAAGTGAAGAGAAAAATAAAAAAAAAAAAATCTGCATTCATAGAAATCCACAGTTCTTAGGGTTAAGTGAGTAAGATAGGGTTCCCACTATCTTACTCACTTCTTATGTAAAACAAATAGCCATCTCTATATAGATGTTACATGCATAACAAAGTAGTTACACATTTTTTACACTTCAGTCATTAAAATCTAGCTTGCACTTATGGCCAGTGATAAGATCAGCAGCATCTTCAGAATGGTGTTCAGAATTGTTCAGAAACAATCAAAAAAAGCATGCAAGGCTGTGAGGATAAGCAGACCTATAATTTTGACAAAGCACCACACCAGCATATATGAAACAGTATCTCTGATTAACTCAATTGGCTATATAAGGCAAAATGATCTGCTGAAATATTGACATTGGACTTCTCAGACAACTGCAGAACCACGCTATTTTCAAATACACTAAAACAAAATATACCTTCAATATCAGTGAGGTCAACAGCAAGAGCAGAGTGATCCAATCCTTACCAGAAGGAGTAATTCAATAAACAGTTCCACCTTCCTGAAAATCTGACTCTACCTCAATGAGGTACAACTCTGCCAGACTGACTGACTTACAAGAGACCTTACCCATACAAAAAGTATCCTCATCTCCAGTAACTTAACACACCAGGAGCAATTGCAGCTGCCATTACAGAAGTTGAAATGTGAATGAAGTATTTACTTCTCTTTCTAAATTTTTCTAATGCTATTTGCCAATCAGAAACAAGAGGGGAAGCTCAAAGACACCTTCAGCACGTTGTGTGGACAACCAGCAAATACTGTGAAATTAAACACTTCTATGAACAGAAGGCTCTTGTCATACTGCAGTGATAGATGCAACTTAAAAATCTTTGATGTGGTAATTAAGTGTGGATGCAAATTTAAAAAAAAATACAAGAATTTACATYGTAGACAAATATATTTCAAACGCAGTTGAGAAAATAATGCTGGAAATATCATATTAATTGATTAGCTCTTTTAATAATATAGCTTGGAAGGATCTTTTAGTGATTGGATACACTTAATTTTTGCCTCAGGAAAAGAAACCCCAAAGGTTTGGCATCTAGATTCAAACTAGCTTTCATTAGCACACTAATAAACATTTCCACTATATAAATGGTAAGTAAAGTACCACAGAACCTTGCTAACTTTGACATCAACCAAAACCAGACCCTTAYGAAGCAGAAACCACATTGGTCTCTTCCAACTTCCCAGCAAGACATTTATTAACAGCACACAGTAGCAGGGTGTCCTATTACCAAGACTTTTACCACATACTGTTCAGGCCACTTACTATAATATTATGAAGTAATTAATATCACCTGCAAGAAAAAATGAGCATATTTGTTTGTTCAGTTTCTTAATCAAAAAATCAAACAAAGAGTGATAGCTTAAGTCATATCATTATTTGAGAAAATCATATTTCATTAACAAAATTCAGATTCATATGCCCCAAACCTCTTTATCTCAAAAATAGCTAGAACAGATGTATATTTCACAGAAAAAAAAAAGTCATGACTGCAAAAGCTGAACTCTTCTATCCATTTTCTAACTTCTCAAACGGTGCTAAAAATGGAATAAACCAAATTATCCAGTTTTCTGTAAATTGAGTCTTGTACTTTAAACAGAGAAATACATCTACCAGAGATACAGAAAAGCCATGCAATAGATGTTTTAGATATCTTCCAGAACACGTTTATCAATATTATCATTTGTTTTCATCAATAACTCCCTTTCTGTCACTAAGAAACGCCTATGTCTTCTTTTACCTCTTCTAATTAAAGAATTAATCCTGTATTGATTCATCCTCAGGAGGAAAAAAAAAAAAAAGAGAGAGAAAAAAGAAACCTCACTGGAAGGGAGAGAGAAAAAAAATGGAGGGAGAAAGACACAAATGTGTCTAAAGTTCAGTTAAATTTGAATTGTGTAAATCAACATTAAAACGAATGTGGAAAAATCTACAGGCTTGTTCTGATATTCATACAGTTCTTCACTGAAGCCACGTTTCCCATATGTAAATTCCACGTGCTGTTACTTGAGTCACACCCAAAGCCAAGGGTCCTTTCCTCAAGCACCACCCTTCTCGTGACGGGGATTTCAGTTAGGTTTTGCCACTGAGGTGTGCAGTTGCTTACACGCATGCACTTACACATCATCAAGTGGCCAGAAGCAAACCTGTTGGCACTGCAGATAGGCAGGGAAACAGGAGAAAATAATAATGTGGTACAGGTTTAAGCCTATGTATTTTATGCTGAGAAATTTCCAAGGAAAACCCCTGTTATCTGGTAGTTTCCAGACATGTTAGACAAAGAATTAGCAAGAGACTGTGACTATGTAGCCTGGAGAGAGGAAGACTTGCCCTGGGTAGAAGACGACAGGGTCAGAGAATACTTAAGGAAACCTGATAACCACAAATCCAYGGGCCCTGATGGGATGCACACAAGAGTGCTGTGCGAGCTGACACATGTTATTGCTAAGCAACTCTCCAGCATCTTCGAAAGGTCCTGGAGAATGGAGGAGGACTGGAAGAAAGCCAATGTCACACTGATCTTCAAAAATAGCAAGAAGGAGGACCTAATGCAACTGCAGGCCAGTGAGCCTCACCTCTATCCCTGGGAAAATTATACAAGAGCTCATCCTGGCTGTTGTCTCCAAGACAAGAACGTGTTCAGGAGTAGTCGGCATGGATTCACCATTTGAACTAGATGATCTCCAAAGCTCCCTTCCAACCTTAAGGATTCTACGATTCTATACACAGCAGCTGAACTGGCCTTCCATTCCCTTCAGACAGGGTAGTCAGTTGGCTGTGCTTAAATCAGGGCACTCAGGTGGGGGTGGAGGAAAGAAAAAAGGCAKAATTTGTTTGTTCCTCCTGCGGTCATCTGTGCACACACCTTTCCCAAACGAAATCAGGCTTTCTCGAGAAAGCCCTGCTCCTTCCCTCTTGTACAAGTGCCCGGGCCCTCCTCTCTGCAGAGGAAACTCCAGGCTGAATCCAGAAACCTCTTCCATTTGCAGCATTGTTGCCATCTTGATAGATATATAGTAGAAAACCGTTTTCACTTTTCTGGTCTTGTAATAACATTATGTTAAAGGTGTATTACCGCAGTTTGGAATCTTCATATCCAGCAAAGCTGTCCTCTTGYTGTTGTCATCTGTGCAATATAAATCCTGAGTTTCTGTGTAGAACTTGGCCTCTTGAAATTTCTTGATCCACATAATTTCACAGGAACACTTGAATGGATTATCCAGCAATATCCTACAGTAAAAAGAGAAAAGTTATTTCACATCAGCTAGATGTGTTGTCAATAAGCACTATTTCCTTTCCATCAATATGAATTCTCATTGTTTCTGTTACAGACATATAAAGCTTCACTCTGTCATTCCCTGTCCTGTCTTTTTTTTTTTCTCTCTTTCCCTCCTTCAGGAGCAAACCAACTTCTTCAAAAACACAGTCAACTACTCAGTAAATACATATGTAGAGATTTGACTTAGTTCTCCTTCAAAATTTCATAAGCATCTACTTCAACCACAACATAAAAGAAACTGCTCACTTGAGATGGACAGGTTCAAGAATACCTTGATCTGTACTCTAGAATAAATCTGTTAAAGCTAGCAGTCTAATTCCAACAACAGAACTGAAAGCAGATAATGTCTTTAAAATTCTTGTCGTTCCCTTTTAACATACTTCATAAGCTAGAGCATACCCCCACTYTTACATTTCTGTGGTGTGGGGGTGGCTAAGATGACCCCGTTTCTCCACTAGCTGCTTTGAAACATTAGGAAAAGACCAAAGAACTCACACTGTGCACTAGTCAAAGTCCTATAACCCTGCTTTTTGAAGTGATAACAACTACAAAACATAGAATTTACAGCCAAATGCACACTGGCTTTTTGGCAATGACTAAGCATTACATATGAAAAAAAGGGGACTTCAGAAACAACAGGCCCACGTGGGGAATATAGCAATGTGAGAGCTCTGACCCTAGCTAGTCTTTTCATCAGCATATAGTGACTGCCAAATTATAAAAGAAAATTCCAATGAATTATGTTCCCCTGGCTGTAAAGAGAGTGATTATACCAATTTGATTAGCAACCAAACATACCTAAAGGGGAAAAATTTCTTAATGCAGCACAGGACATGTTCACTTAATTTCTTATGTGCTGAAGTAAGAACATGCAGCAGAAGTTCAGGACTGCAAGGCACCCTCCTGGGCTGCCTGGATCCTACTCTGCACCCCAGGAGTGCTGTTTCCCTCTGCCTCCAGCGCAACCATCCCAAAGCTCCCATGGGCTCTCTCTTAGTAAAGGCTGAACAAGAAGACCACTTCTCCTCCTACATTTTAATGTCRAAGCACAGTTCCAGATCATAAAATTATTCTAAGATACATCAAGGTAAAGGACCAGTAATAAGAGCCTCACACAAAGGACAACTTCTGCCCTCATTACTTTTTGGTGCAAATGTCAGTTATTCGTAAACTCAGTCTTTCTATGAGTCCTCCAAATAAACACAATACATCAGTATCTGCCGGACAGACACACAACATCCCTTTCTGACCTTCTTTTGACTTTCCAATTGCATAACTTTGGAATGTACATAAGTATATAAATTCTGCTTGAAGAAGTACAGAGTAAAAATACAATATTGATACAGTGAGAAAGTGTATTTTTACGCATTCTTCACTACCAAATGATTATATAAAGCGCAAAACAACTTAAAGGATTTGAAAAAACAAAAATATTATTTCATAGCCAACCACAGGCACAGCAACTATGAGACTAATATAAGAATATGTGATAAACACCTCATGTGAATATGAGTAGTTGGCTCTATTTTTACCAGTTCAAATATTTAATGTAAACATCAGCAATTTTGTGTGAAATAATCTTATAATAATATATTTTAAAGCTGGAGGAAGTAGCTACTTTGACCCTTAAATTCGTGTTAAAATACAGTTGATCTTTTCTGAAGTCCTGGAATCAAAAATCTCTGTGTACTTAGATCACTGCCAACATCTTCTCTGCCTTCTTTGGATGAAAATTTCATTCCTAATCTTTGATGGACATCTAACTTTAACAGAACAAACCTGATAGTCTTGTTTTTCCATTTCTGGTCACAAGTAAGCATTATTTTAAGAAATGACAACTTACAGATCAGTCAAACCCAGATGGCGAAAAGGCTTCTTGGACAAACTTGAGAGCTTGTTTCTGGACAAGTTGCTAAGGGAAAAACAGATAAATTTTATCAATTAGGTTTGTTTCTTCTTACCAAAAAAAAAAAAAAAAAAAGAAGCCAAACCAGCTCTAAAAAGCTCTAATTCCTTTGACTTCAGTGGTACAGAATGATGACCAGTCTCTTTCTTTATGGTTTAAAGGGTATCTAGGATTTGAATGCAGCCTATGTATGAAGTTAAATGCGTTCTTCAAAATCATTAGCRCTTTTGTTCGTTGCAGAAAAGCAACGGATTTAATTGTATTTCAAAAGTATTCTGTAAAGTCCAGGTGTTAATTACATGCTCAATTTATTCATAAGTGAAATGGGTGTATCCCCTCCTTTGATGCTGTACGAAACTCTGTACTCACATAAGTCCTTCTCACATGCTAGCACATATCCACATCACGGCCTTTTAGTTATTCTTTTCAAACTGCATGTGTAATATGCACGCACATGAAAGATCAAAAGGAAAACTGTAAAATGCCTATATTGGGCTTTTTATGTCAATTAAGCACTTATGGTTTCCAGTGCTAATTAAGTCAAAGGACCTCCCCCATTATGCAGACCAAATAAACRCTTATCTGAATCAGAAATGGTCCCCCTCCCAGACTTACAAAACATTTTGCTCCACCCCAAATCAAAATAATGCTGTTCTTCTATGGCCTTGTCAGTCCATAAATTACAGATAGCGAGAGCAACAAACTGTAAAATTGCCAGCAACACCGTTCATATCAACAGTATCAGTCAAAACACCATGAATTTTACATAATACTATACAGGCGCCATAGGGTCTCCATAATTAAACTTTCACTGCATTTATATGAAGGACTAAGTATCTTGCTTTTCTTCCCGATTAAAGAACACAGTTTACTCCCCAAACTTTAAGCCCTTGATCTCTGAGTACAAGACCATTTTCAGAGAAATAGCAAGGATGCAAGCAGGATCTTTTATAAACATTCAAAATGGAATCTTTATGAGATTTTATTTACTACAGTTCTTTGTTGATTCCTTCTTGCAACCTATGGCAATGAATTCAGCAAGCTGATTGGTCCTAATGTGTGAGAACAAAATGTRCAAACAACCATTTCATTAGTCACTTCAACCAAGCTGCCCTATGCCAGATGCAGGTGCAGAGAAACATCTCATGCCCACCCTGACCAGATATATCAAAATGTGCATGTAGGACAGAAGTTGTGACTAAGTAAAAAACAGTACTTAGAGAGTAAGTAGCTATAATCATTTCTCCATAAGCTGGGAAGTTGAAAGAATTTAAACCCTCATATGGAACTGAGTTTGTCTTTCCAGACAACGCTAAGCACATCACATCTCACCTGTCCTTAGGCAACCCTCACTAGTCAAGCAGAAAAATCTCTGCAGCCCTGACATTGCCAAGCCTCACATGCTCCATGGTATTCCCAAACAAGGCAGGTACTTGCTTCTGTTCCTTGCACAGTGACAAAAGTCCACCTGGCCTCGAAGACAACCAGACTTATAGGCCTTTCCAGSAGCTAGGCGCCCCCGCCACGCACTGGGCTAGTGGGAGGAAGCACATTCCAAGTCCTGGGAGGACTTGGTGCTTGGTTTCCACATACCAGAGGACCAGGAGGAATCCCTACTCTTCAGACAACGGCTCACTCACAAGGATCACTGTCTAGCCAAAACTCTTTCATTTAGTGCAATCCCACAGCACCCTAATGGAGAAGGCCGGGGCTGAAGCTCTAATTCCAGACTAGGTCAAAAAAAAGCAGGTTTTAAACATGACATGCCAATTTCTAAATACTAGAATATCTGAATTTGAGACCATGGCATGGGTCTCAAATACCTCATGCATGTCCTATGAGATGTTTTTTCCTTTTTTTCTTTTCCTTAAGCAATAATTGACTGGGAAAGGCTTTGCTGTTGGTAGTCTGGGGTAGGTATAAGAGTCTGTCTACGTAATGGGCAGGTCTGAAGCCACATTTTTCTTAAAAATTTCCACCTCACTGGCTACATTTCCTTGCTCAGCATACTCATGTTCATCTAAATTGCTCCACTGTCCATGAAGAGCTGAGATGCTTCAATCAGAGCTATAAAATTACTGGACAGTAGACTGCGAAACAGTTAGGTGTTGCCACAACTGTATCTTGCTAATATTTAGCCTCAGGCCATGAATTGTATTTGCTGAATTATTGCAATCCTCTACACATAAGAATAGCCTTTCTTGTTTACATTCATAAACAACTAGACTTAACTGCCCCAAAAGACAGCTATAATGGTATTTTCTGAACCCTTTCTTGCAGGTATAAAAGGGAGCACGAGCTAGTGAAGGCCTGAGACTATTAAGTGAAATTAAAGAGAAAATAAAGAAATATTATTTTGTTTTTAATAAAAAAAAATAAAAGTAGCTCAGTTGGTATTTTGGTCTTTTGGTTGGTAAGTTATCTCTTCAGATTTTGACCAGTTGTGTTGGACACAAGCCAGACAAAGGAAGTAAAAAGCAGTAAAATAGTAACAAAAAATCATTCTTAGTATACATTCTCAGTCATGACTTGACACATTTACTACTTTAGGACTGAGTTCTTTCATGCAGGTCACAACCTTAAGGTTTTTCTAATTCAAATGACTTTTTTTCAGCCCATTGTTAAAAGATTTATCATCTTGAACTATATTTTGTCAGTAAATCTACTGTTATATATATTTTTCATAAGCTGAGCACTTTGTATTGATTATAGAGATGCCTACTTTGCTCTCTTTAATCCATCTTAAGTATAAAAAACACTACCAGGCTTAGTAAGGAGTAAGGACCACATTTACACTGCATGCAAAGAGAATACAAATTAGTTCCCCAGTTCTATTACAAACACACACAAAACTTGTGGTGAGGAATCAAAGAACCTCTATGTGGTGTTCAAAAGCCTTTTAAAAAAATGTCAGGAGCACACAGCCTGGCTCCAATGCTTTACCAAAAGATAGGACTGCCAGAATCCTGTAAAAGCAGGACTGTGTTTTACATATGAATGTCAAGACTACTTTATGCTAACACAACTATGAGCACAGCTGTGGCAATGCAGGGAGCACAGCCAGAGAAGTTACATAAGATTCATAACTACAGTTGGGTCTACAATGGTCARATGTAGTTGCTTTTAACTCTGATCAGGCCTAAAAATACAAACACATTCTAACACTCAGAGCTGTAAGTGTGTGCAACCCTGTGATTCAGCAGTGCAACTGTACTCAGCCAGATGCATTACAATACCTATTTTTTAATGTTTTGGGCAATACACACTTGCTGTGAAATTTATATCTGTGTTTAAAGGTATTGACAGAAAACCATGCACTTGTACTAAACAGACCAGTTAAAATTATTGTTAGTAGCAGATGAGYTTATAAATTACTGCACTACTAAACTAGAACTGTTTAATAGCTTGTTAAATGGGACTGTTGACTAATTTGAGTCTAAAGTCAACAAGAATACCAGAATTAGATGAGCAAGTCTATTAATTACATTCACGTGATATCTACTATAGCATTTCTCTTCCTGTTGTTTATATTATTACTTAATTCTTGTCATCATACATCAACTAGAAAGATACTTGGATTACAGAAGTTTGGWCAAGAAAAGAAAGTAATGAGAAAGGAGAGGCTTAAGTTACTGTTTGTTAATAAATTCCTTAATTTGATATTCCTTAATAATTCAGAAAACAAATTTTATATTCTCATAATAATGTTTCTTAACTGCATTAAAAGACTTCTCATGTGAGAAGACTGTAACAGTATCATTAGCAAAATGAACACTCATACAATTATATATCACTCTTCAGAAAAGTAGAATTTACATTATCTTTTTGAAACAATGACAAATTGTTATTTTAAAATAAACCATAAGACTTCGCAAAGACTTGTAGTCAGAGGTCACTCTGGGGAAGTGAAATGATTTCAGCTTTTAATAGTTTTCTCAGTCCCAACCACAACAGGGGCTGCATTTCATTCCCAATGCAGTCAACAGGAGTTTTATCCTGATGACAACAAGCATTGATTCACTGGAGCTTTCAGAAACATCTTAGCATACATCAAGACTTCCTAGTGAAAACAAACAAATGCCATTTTTTTTTCAGGGATAACAGATTGTCCAAGGCCATAAAAAAAAAAAAAAAAAGGGCCTCATGCTAACTATTTTGTCACATGTACAAAGAGCAGGCAGTCATTGCCCCTTTTTATTTTCAGTCTTAATTTGATTTATCCTTTATCTGCTAACACTACTAATTCCTCATCAAAAAGATCCCTCTTATAGTCCTCTCCTCTGAGTTAGGAACACACACAGAGCAACCTGGCTGGTCAATCAGCCTAGTTTGTTTCCAGCAATTAGCTTCACAAACTCACRATCTAATAAAGCCTGCTTACCAACAGATGTGTACTCCATGTCTGACTGTGAGCTCTAGTGGAAACTCTTCCTTCYGCTGAGGTATTTTAAAGACATCCTGTCCACATGGATTCTCTAGCGCCCAAAGAGCATACGCACACGATGCTATTTCCCCCCTAAATGAGTGCACTTACAGGAGCTCTCTGTTCTATCCAGTGGTCCAGTTTCCACAAAACCTCTTCATCTACGTAAGTTTTGATCAGAAGCAACCACTGGGGACAGACTGCCTTTTTTTCTTAAGGAAATGAGACTCATGGTGTCACTAAGCAGAAAAAAAAAAGCCTTCATCATCCATATTACTTTTTGCAGTGTCTAGCTGCCTGTACAGCTAGTAAGGTGCTACAAGATTTTCCTTGCTGGAGGAAAAAAAAAAAAATTATTTTTCACCCCATCTTTGTGTTGTGGAGAAAACTGTCTCTCCTTTTCATAACTGTTCTCCCTTTAAAATTCTGTATATTCCTTTTCAGTCTTATCTTTACTGTTCTGAAGTAACTCGGCCTTCTCAGTGTTTCCTTAAATGATTTGCTTTAAAAACTCCTTATAGTTCTGTTGCATCTTTCTGCATGGGTAGATTCAGTCTCCACATATACTGTAACTGCTAGATGCCTTCCCAGTAGTTAAAGCAATGGTGAAAAGATGAAAAACTGCAACAGAAAATTCCTTTTGATTCCATACTGAATTTGCTTTGCTCTGCTGCACCATGCTGAKGTTCTCCCCCATTCTAACTACTAAATCTTTCTCTGTAATTGTGCCACATAGCCAATAATTTTTCACTGTGCCTTTCCACAGGGATTGCATAGGCACTTTTCTTGATAGAATTTCATCTTGCAGCACCATAATTCACTGACCAATTGTCACACAGATAGACACACCAACACACTCTACAAGATACTTCCCATATTCTCCAATTGATTATAGTAAAAGCAATTTACYTTATTAATGACCGAATGAAGCAATATTTAATCCTTACAGGTTGGCAAGATCTGGTTCATACTCCTCCAGTGTTTGCTTCATATTAGGAACAGCAATTACTATGTAGGCAAATTCATGTCATGTCTACTCAACTCGTGTCTACTTTTTCAAACTCGTGTCTACTTTTTGATATAAACTAATTTATCCTTGGAAAACACACATGTAGAAAGGGAGCCCATTTTATTAACAAAGCAATCAGCACTAAGCCAAATTTAACAACRCTTCCATATTACAGTAAAGCATTCAGGCACCTTATAAAGTCTGAGCTTTGGGCTTACTACTTATTGATCTAACTAGCACTTTAACAAAAGTCACGGGTTAGGTAAGTGGCAACTAACAAAGACAGATGGCCTTAAATACAAACTTTAAAACTTCACTAAAACAGTGTATCTGTGAGAAGGTAAGTCCCACACATTTTGTAGAATTGGGACTACAATTTTCCACGTAAGTAGGAGGAGTGCCTGTCCCACTGTAAGGCACTCCAGTCCTTCAGGGATATTCCACAGAACATTTTTCTTTATTCTTATAAAGAACTCTGGTCAATTCCGCCTTTACTAAATCTAAAGTGCAAACAATCTAGAAAAGCATAGGCACAAAGCTGCACAGCTAACAACTCTGTCTCCTGAAATTCATGAACCGCAATCTGCAGATGGGTGGGAAAGTTACTTCATTGATCTGATCATGATCCTCTTTTACAAGAGCTCATTGCAGCACAGTCTCAGGACATACAAGATGCTAAAATGACACTGAAAGATGTGCTCCAGGCAGGCACTCTGGCTACTAAAACATGTTCAGTCCACTGAATCAGATTACAGCTAGTGCAACATCAAGCCCATGTCAGCGAATGTGATACACATTGTATGGACATCATACCCTCGGCACCAACTGACGCAGTCCGGAAAAATACTCTAATAAAGAAGCAACTGCCAGAAACCACAGTTGGAGCTGTCCTTCATTCAGAGTCAATGGGCTGGATGATCTTATTGCCACCTTACAGGATATTTTTAAGATCTGCCAAAYCCTTATCACACATGTCCTATTTCAAGTCCCTTAATGACAAGAGACCATTCCAAGTTTTTATAATTAAAACACTTCATATAAAGGAAACAACTCTTCTGGCTAAACTCTTCTCAGTTTGGCCAATGACACGACAAGAGGTAATGGGTACAAGTTGAAACACAGGCMGTTCCATCTCCAWGTSAGGAGGAACTTCTTTGATGTGAGGGTGACAGAGCCCTGGCACAGGCTGCCCAGGGAGGTTGTGGAGTCTCCTTTGGAGATCTTTAAAACCTGCTTGGACGCAGCCCTGTGCCCCGTGCTCTGGGTGTCCCTGATGGAGCAGGGGGTTGGACTAGATGATCTCTAGGGGTCCCTTCCAACCTCAACCATTCTGTGATTCTGTGCAATAGGAATAAAGAGAAGGGATTTAACAAGAATGGGGTAGTTTTCACTTAAAAGACAGAAACAAAGTTTACTCACATGTATTGTAGGTTGACATTTTTCACAAATGCCTGCCGGGACACAAACCGTAAACCTGAATCCACCACAGTCCTAAGAAAATACATAAAATTGTTACCATTGCTCATTTAAAATACAACAGAGTTATAATAATAATAATGATTAAAGTAAACCTGAATCCACCACAGTCCTAAGAAAATACATAAAATCGTTACCATTGCTCATTTAAAATACGACAGAGTTATAATAATAATGATTAAAGTAAGAATGCATATGAAGTCACAACTATGCTGAACTGCAAGCATTATAGCTATCTTCTCTAACACACGAAGTTAGGCCTATTCTCTGATGAGGTCTGTATTTGCTTCCACAAAAGGAATAAAGCAATATGAACACCACAAAATAATCATTCGATATACTCACAAATTTTTAAGTCCAACATAAAATCCAACTTCGTTGTCATTGATACTTTCTAATTTATGCTGGTTCGCAATGTAACTGTTGAAAACACAAGAAAGAAAATAAATATGAACAYGCTGCTCCCATAGCTTTGACTGTTCAAGGTCAGCAGAAAGTCTGAAAGACAGCAACGGCTTCTGATCTACTGCAGAAAACACTGAAATCTTATTGAAGTGCCTGCAGAGCAGAAATATCCCTTCCAGCCCACCATCCCCCCAGTTAAAAGACATTTAACTGGTCTTTTTCAGAAGGAGTCTGGAGAATGAACAGCTGAGTTTTAAGGGCTGCCATAGCTTTATTTCCCTCGTGTTGTCATTAATCTAGTCACTCATTGAACTGATTTACTCCCTGTCCCAAAATAGTTGAAGTTCTACTTGAAGCAATAGGAGAACAGAGGATAGGGAGGCTGTCTTGCAGTATCTTAAACACACAGGTGGACATAAAGAGAATAGAAGCTGTTGTGAGAGACCTTAGCACTACGAGCCCTCTCACACACCAGGAACAGGCAGAGCCCCGAGAAGATGCAGGAATGCTAGTTGTTTGTATTATGATTATGCAAGATCTATATACGAACAAAGACAATGACAGAGAACCTGTTGTATCTTCTGCAGACAGTAAAAAAAAATTACAGTGCAAAGCAAGATGTCTAGGAAAGAGGAATCAGAGGAAAGAGCAATTGAGTGATTTTCTGAGCAGAAAAGTAAGCCTAGCGTAGGAAATCATCTTCCCAAAYAGTTCATGTATTTTCAAAGATAATCCAGCCACAGACAAAACTTAAATTGAAATTCACCTGTATTTTTACAACAACTCGGAATGAATCAAAGCAACAACACAGTAAGTTTCCCTAAACAGAAGTCGTCTGTCTTTTACTAGAATAAAACTTGTTTTCATTTTAAGTGTTTCGTGTATTTAAATGGAACTCTGATGAATTGGAGAGGAAGAAGGCGTATCACTTTCCCAAAGGCAACAAATCTACTTAAATGGGTGTTTTAGAGAACTCCTTTGTGTGCCTGCAGCCCAAGAGAAGCTTGAGAATCCCACGAGCTAGGCTGGGCTTCTCTCCAAGCTGACTTGGGCTATGGTCTTGCCAAGTGCCAGGAAAAGCAGAAAGTTTCTCCTAATGGGACTCATTGTCCCTTGAGAAAAAGAACGGGAGTAAAGAGATAGCACGTGACAGTGGACAAAACACATTATCACAGCATCATATGACAGTGACTGTTCTTTAGGGCATCTTAGAATGAGAATAGCAYGGTGTACTCATTATAGATTATTGTTTCCTAAATACATTTTGCCTTCTTTGTGTTTGCTTTTCTTTTTTAGATCAATGAGATTTAATACATTTTGGATGGCCTTATTAATCAATTTTTTGCTTGTTTGTTAATTTATTTTGCCAAGTACAAATTATGCAGTAAAATATTAAAGACTATCATCCATTTCATTTGAAAGCTGTGTAAGCAGACAATCCTACTACCTTTGAATTTATCCTAAACAAGAATTAAGTTCATTTTATCAATCTCTTGAACTTCATCAAGCTAAAAAAAAGTTATACAAGAGATATCAGAGCTATCTTTCTCACTCAGTTTTCTGTGTTCAATCAATAAGCAGCCAAATGAGACCAARAAGAAACTGGGAAATGCAGAAGAGCAGGAATTAAGAAAATGGACAAAGCAACAGATAGGAGGAGGGACTCAGAAAAAATGAAAGGGGGGAAGAGACTGAGCAACTGTTTTTTACTATCTGAAGATTAAGTCATCCACAGAGCTCTGACATGCAGTACCACATTCCAGCCCCATCACTTAATCAAACACATTTATGACACATCAAGATCTGACATTGCAATTTTAATCATAAAAACATTTAACCAGAACCTCCCATTACCAGAAGCTACAGAAATCTGACACAACTTAAAACTGCATGGAAACCTATCAGTGTATTTACATTTTGTGGTAAACCTCATCCACTGCACAACAGCATGGCTCTGCTGAGTTAACGAAGCTAYCACAATTTATGCCAGACCAAATATGAAGGCAGACTATTGCAGTCAGTGGTGTTTGTCTATTATTAGGGAACAATATTTGGGATGAAGAAGCAACATAAATTCACAATCCYTTCTCTCCTGTCTTTCTCTTATTGTATCCCATAAAAGAAGTTGTTCAACTTTTTTTTCTGTGCTGATGCTAAGTTCTTTATAGTCAATGATTTATGACTCCAAAGGAAACTAMAAGAACCCATGAACTTTCCATAGGGGAGTTTACAAGTAGGGACCTTGAAAAAATTCCAAGTGGAGCTACAATTAACTCAGAATAGTATCTACCATGCTTTACTTTTGTATACTGCCTCTTTTGCACAGGGATGGATAGTCAAGCAAATTCACAGACTGGGAAATCCCTGCAGAAGGAGTAGACATATGTAATTTACCGCAAATAGGTCAGGTCCTTTTGGCTTCCCTACTTGCTGATGAAGCCCTTTTTTGGTTAAGTTTTTGCAACTACTTCGCAGGAGGAAGAAACATAAAATTGCAAGGACTGCTGCCATACCCTTTAGGGTGAAGTTGCTCTCTTGTTAATTCAGAGGGAGGTTCGAAATAAAACCTTTTCTCTAACTGCAGACTATTTTTACCTTCCTCACAACTACTCTACCTTGATGTTACTTATCATCAAACATTAATACTCTAAAAGCTCCAACGTGCAGTGGGCGATGTTGAGAAATGTAATTTGCCTGCCTGCCCTTAAGAATATCCACCCTGTTCTTTAATTGAACACTTTTTATTGTAGCACAGAAGAAAAACATCCTGACTCATGGCTGGCTGAAGTCACCTGAGGAGCCTGGAAGCTCCACCACAYGCTACAGCACAGTGTAACACCACTGAAAGCTGGTAGAGTATTACCCAACCCGGTCACACTTAACATCTTGCAAATGTCAATTACTGTCTATAAACCAAACCCTCATCCGGCTACAACACTACTCACTTGATTACACTATAGTATTCTAATTTCATCTCTTCATCATAAATTACTGGTTAATTCTGATAAAGACACTCAGAATCATACAACTATCGACTGCACATTGCAAGCTACACCAACACATACATCTTGGCACACTTCGACAATTTAACAATTGAATAATGCACATACTCATATTTTACCATTTCCATAAATTTCTGGAGTTTTTTAAAATGCAACAGTAAAAGACGTATCTTTTTTCAATAAATTATTTTAATGGGGTATTCTACATTACACATGTAAGGGACAGCATTAAGTCAGACATAACTGATAAATTATGAGAGTATGAAGAGAAAGTAGGCTCTGCACTTTAAAATAGTGCTAGAATAGCTCAAAGGAAAAAAAACAGATTTCATGCTAACTTCAAATCAGGCATGTCCATATTCTTTCTCGTGAAAATAAAACATTTGGTCAGCAGAAATACACCGCCTTATTTTTTCTAGATTAATGTTCATTAAGCTGTACTATTCTATTTGGAGCTGTAAGGAAATGCTGCAAAATGAGCCACACACTAGTCTTAACAACATAGATGCAAGCACATAACATTGTAATGCAGCTCCAAAAAGATTTCTGTTGCCAGAAAACTCCCTTTATAGGAAACATATTTTCTTAACACTCCAAAAAATAAATCAATTATATGTTTAGTCCTGGTTCATACAGCTGGAGAAAAAGCTTTGGAAATTAATAAACATTCCCTGGTGAAATGTTTCTGAACTTTGGGGGAACATTTTACTCTTGAGTTATTTTTTCACCGGATCTTTAGGGGAAAAGGCAGCACACTCCAGACATTGAGCTGTCAGTAGATGAATTACCATTTAATGACAGGTCACGTCTGTCTCTAGTCTACACTACTGTGAGAGCTGCATATAACATCCACAACTTAAAAACTGTTAAGTTCACTTGGGCATTATTTTCTAACAAACTCATGTGTCAGACCAAGTTCATCAAAAGGTATGCTAAAACTTACGGACATTTTCAGCACACCTGGGCTGATTTATGGTCATGCATCAAAATCATGCAAAACTTATAGGTTTGACACAGTTCTTGATGAAAGCTGGCAGATTCAAATGGGTTTCATTTGCAGTCCTACTGAAACCAAGCTTTAAATAAAGCTCAAGGGGTGTGAACTCACATAGTTTGAAAGTGAAACAAAACACAAGTTGAAAATGAACACAGAGCTATACAACATTGCGTACCAGGAATGTCAGGTTTCAGACAGATGTAGAGACCAATCACATAACTTTCACTCAAGCAAGAAATCTTTATACAAAGGATCAAGCTCCTCCTTGAACAGATTATCTATAAAATGTCTAACAACAGGCCAATAAGTATAATGTATCTACACCAGCAGTAAGTTCTTTACAGATACACAGATTCAGTACTACTACAATTTACAAGTACAATTTAATGTATTTTGCTATCTTAATCTAAAATCATCAGTACCAGAGTTCAGAAGGCCAGTATCAGGAAACAAAAYTTCTAACACTGAAAGTATACTCCAAATCTCAGAAATAAGGTGGTCAACTTTTTGGCTGTCTGGTGTCTCTTGATAAATTCCCAGCAAGTCCTTCTCTTTTTTTTTTGTAACTGTGAATCACTTTGTCCCTTCAGAAACAATGGAAAACTCATTGCCACTATCACAGGTTTCTTAAGTCATCTTTAAWTTTTTTTTTGCCTCCCAATTAGAGGATGTAATCATGAGTCATACAGGATTACAGAAGGTAGTTTTCCATATTCCAGTACAGCAGCTCTAGGGCTGACAGAATTAATGCAGGGATGTTTCTTTATGGCACAGAGCCAGGCACACACATTTTTTGAACATATTCCTCACTACGCATATCCCATATTCAGGTAATGCACTGCTCAGGGCTATGTGGAACTAAATATCTCATGGCTAGGACATAGGAGTCGTCTTCAAGGACTCCCTAATCTTGATCTATGGCCATTTCAAAGGCCAGGTGACAGGGGGAACCAAATGTTCTCCTCCATACCGAGATACCATGATTATCCAATTCATAATATCCAATTAGTACTATGCAGTTGCCATCAGGAATTGCTTCTCCAAAGCTGACATACCAAACCAGCAGCACCAACCCACCAGCTTAATGCAGTAGAACACTGGAATTTCATGGTGATCCCAAGTTTGTTTTGGCACAGCAGATGAGGACTCAAGCTTTTCCTGATGACTTGAACTCCCTGGAAAATGGAAAGCCTGTGGTCTACCAGCCACCGTAGTTCAGTCCTTACTGCATGCAAGCATCAAGACAAAAGTAAAAATAAATGAGTATGACTGCAATGCAGAGTTTAAGAGTTACTATATTTAGAGACTGGGAAAATTAAATGAAACGTAATGCACCTCTGGGCTTACTCTGTCTCTACTTTGGCTTCAAGGTGTTTGTTTCGTTCTGTTGAAATAGCAGACTACCAAATCAAGCTAACACTTCACACAGCGCTCCAGATTCAGCATTCTACCTTTGACAAATTCCACCTTCAGAATAACACTCTTCAAATCAAATGCAAAGCTTATGTATCTACTTCCTACATTAAGATATCCATTTAAAGACCTGTTTTTTCCCCTGAGTTTCATTCAGTCTGTAAGTTTGACAGTTTACTGGGAAATAAATTTTTAACATTTACAGGACTGTTGGCAGAACTGTTTATGTTACGTGAAAACAATCCGAAAGAATTAACAAATCAAATCGCAGAGATCAAATCCATCAAAAGTATTTATTTCTAAAGTTGTATCTTAAAAATTGGCCTTATACTTTAGTTGTCCACAAAAGGCATTTCACCCACTGCCTATGAACTCACCTCTGCAGACTGGCACAAAGGGACTTACATTCTCATACTCCTTTCTAATCTATATTCAGTAAAAAAGAGATACGTTAAGTAACTAAATAAATAAATATACAAAAGGATGAAAGGAGAGTAATGAATGTGTCTATTTATTAGTCCTTGACAGACAGTCGACATAAGAGCAAACAAATACTTTTCTTTTAAATTAGGGGAAGAAAGACATCTTGAAGAAATAAATAGACATTAATAAAAATACATATGACAATGCTTTCTCCTACAGAATCACTGAGTGTGGTGATTTTTCAAAGACTTGTAACAGAATCTCTCAGTACTTACACAAACCGTTCCTGTAGCAGTCACTTGCCCTGATGCAAACCAGATTGGCAAAACATCAGTGCCATAGTAGGGCAGTTAGCTTGTGCCCAGCAATGCCTTACACGGATCTTTTTAGGTCTTTCTGTAAATTAAAACACTGAAGCAACTTGGCTGATGATTTCTGAATACTTTTCTTCACCACGCTTCTGCTCAGACAGGTGCTTTCTGGAACCCTCTGATAGATATGCACTGGCTGTCAAAATTCAGTTTGCCTTTCAACATTTTAAGTCCTTTCCCTATCTTCAAGTTTTGACATATTCACTATTTCCTGACTCTGATTCAGTGCAAGAAATTCCTTTTGAAGTCAGTCCTCCTCCCAGGTATATTATTTCCACTGTCTAATATTAATATTTGGCTTTACAGTTACATTACTGGCTCTTGGAATGTCAAATACCCTCTTCTGGCTTTTTTTGATATTCCCTGGATCATGAGGACATATGCCCATACCTGCTACACTTTCCATTGGCTTTTCACMGCATTCAATACACTTTCAGTCACACATACTTGAAAAGACAGTACTTCCAAATGATAGAGTGAAACTGTAAAGCTTGAAAGCTTCTATCCAGGAAAATCCATCTATATCCTGTTAATGCATTAAATTTGCTGAATAATTTGACTCCTGACATCTCAAACAACATTCTCTTTTTCATAAGCCAGCAAAAATGTCCTTTCTTCTGTTTTTATTTAAGTATTGAGAGTCTACATATGGTCATAATCTCCATCCTTTTTTCTCTGCAATTATTAAATAGAGAACCCAATTTGTAGATGTTTTTCTGTTCTTCAGATGATACCATCTGCTGCCATGGTTCACAATTCATTTTCAAGCCTCTTTCCAAAGGCCTGTGAAACATTTTGTGTAGTCTCCTGACCACAGATTTGCATCTTCCTCAAGACGTATCTGGTCTTTTAATGGCAGATGTATATGAATACATTTTCATATTATGTTACTGAAACATTTCAAAAGGGCTATAGATTGCCCTTCTGAATTTCTATTACACTGGTTCTCTTGATGTTTACCTCMCTCTTCCCAGGCCCAAAACAGGTCACCAAATTCTAAGTGTCAACACCTATTTTATGATTTATATTTAACTAATATACTTTTGAGGGAGCATTTCAACAGCAGTAAAATTGCCTCTCTGTTAAAGTATTACAGAGGCACTCTTTCGTCTTCCACATTCTTATGTTCTCTGCACTTCCCTATTTCATCTTCTGCTACCACGTTTACCTACATTCCATTTTCTGTCCTGTACAGGCCAATTCTATTGATTTTAATTGGCCACCCTTTAGAATTTATAGCTGTTTCCCTTATTATTCCTAAAAACAACACTTCATCTTCACTTGAGGAGTCCCTTCTTCTTATAAGGGACTTACAAGACTCCATTTTTCATGTGCAGTGCATATTTTAGCTTAATGGTGTGTTTATTACACTTTCAGTACATTTGTCAGTATCCAAAGCATTTCAAGTGTTTCATGTATTTACATGGAACTCTAATGTATTAGAGGTTGGYACCACCACTGCTTCCATAACTTTCCATGTTTCTATACTAGCCAATTTAATTTCTGAGAAATTCTCCCTTGCAAAGCTACTCACAGTCAAAGGTTCTTTATTTCACATTTGTATTTGAATTTCTGTTTGCTCTGTTGCTTGCTCTATACTTACTGTTTTTCCTAGTGTTAAAACAGTACTAAGAATCCACTCAGGGACTTCTGTATTGCTATAGTTCAAGAAACTCTACTTTTTTAAGTCTTTGACGGTATTTTCTACCACTGGCCTTCAAAATATACTCCCACCCTGAATGTAACTATCACAAGCTAAGATCCTTTTTCTACAATAATCTTCATTTTTTTCATTATTTCTGCAAAGAGCTGCCTTCTCCTTACCCTTCCATAAATTTCATGCTGTTCATTATTTACCTTACATTCTATCTCTATCACTGTTTATGAAGAGAGTAAATTTTTGGTCACTCTCCGGTCCATTTGTCCTCACGGATTTCACAACCACTTCACACACACACCTTCCAGCATTTCTCTGATGTACACACCTCTTGGCACTCCCTCCATCTCTCAGGAGTGCTGAGGCATTCACCTGCAATCAGACAAGACAGGGTTGCTCTCTCCTAAACCTTTAGATTCTCCTAAAACTTCAGATTCCTATTGCATATCAAGACTACTTCATGTCCAGATAACGTGTTTACTACTGTTTCCTTTATTCCACATATCAATTTGTGCCTATTCCCAACATTTGTTACATCTTTTGAACCTATCCTGAAAAGTACTGACTTTTGCATATGTATACAAAAGCATGTAACATACTCAGTGTTTAAAAGAAGCTTACATCACTGTCACCCTAATTTTGAAAATACTCCAGCACCTTCTTAGGTATACTGCATAGTCACAATCAAGTCAATATAAGTACTGCTAGAAGAAGTGTTTACAATGCAAAGATCACTGTATGCCTATTGTATTCTAAAACCAGTCTTTAAAAATTCGGAAGAGGCAAAACTGAAAGGGAGAACAGGAAATGAAAAAGTAATAATTCACTTCCCCATGCAAAATAAAAAAATTCACCTTCTTGAACTAGACCCATATTCAGCACATAGGTTCAACAGAAAAAAAAAAAAAAAAAAAAAAAGAAAAAAGGAAAAAAAAAAAAAAAAAAAGACATGAAAGACATGTCTGTGTCCAGTAGAAGAACTGGAGGAACTAGAACAAATTTGGAGGAAATGCTGGGAACAATGTTTCCAGGAATGCCAGGTTCAATTTCTTCCTCTTCCTTAAGTCAAAAGATAACCTTCTATGAAGTAATCTAAAGCAGACATTTTCAGCCTTACCTGTTCATCCTGTTCCTGTTTTTGCTGTAATTGCAGATCTAGAGGAAAAGGAACAGGACCCAGTTGTCTTGCTACACAAATAAGCATCTTAGTGACTTAGCTAAACAGACAGTTCTGCTCTCTGACCCAAAAGCATATTTAAATACTCCAAGACAAGCAAGGCAACTCTGACAGGAAGAATTAAGGGAAATCCACATCTGTATGCCATACAGGACGGTAGTTAAGATGTTGACATGCAAGACCTTGGTTCATACCCATGTTCTGATTCAAGCTGAGCAGCAACCTGCCAAAATGTTTTGTTTAGGATCAAACGAACATTTCACTCCTTGGRACCATGCTGCTCACTAGCAGAAGCTCCTTCTTCTCCCCCCTCAGCTCCACAGATGAAGTCCTCAAGGTTTCTCACATCGTCAGTGACAAGAGCACAGGAGAGGGTAACGTTCCATCAGACAACTCGCGGAGGGAACGTAATTTTGTCCTTCTGAATCATTCCTTGGGAGAAGTAGGCTCTCCACCACAGGCAGGAGCGTAGCCAGCTGAGCTAACACACCTCATAGGGACTCTTCAGGTCTAAATACTGTGGCCTGGGACAGTCTCATCCATGCTCAGCAAGTCCATGCGCGACACTCACAGCACATGCTGCAGAAATGCTCTCCAATGGTCTAATAAATGACCATTAAGACTGACATACCCAGTCTATGCATATGATTTATCCACAGATACTCACTACACTGTCTGGCATTTAGAGAGCTGACTAGACAATTGATACAAAATAATGGAAAGAGTCACGTCTTATATGTTCATCATATGGGATACAGCATCTGACAGCATAACGTGGGAGATACATGTTACACAGGATATCCGCTTAATATTGCCTTAATTATTTTTATATGTATGGTAAAAAATACTCTATTTAAAATCACAGAATTACTTTATTTAAAATCACAGATTAAGTCTTATTATAAAGATTATTTTTGTCTTAACTGCCAGACCAAGAAGAAAAATAAACAACCTGCCCAGTCCTAATTAGAGTTACATTAACATATTCTTCCATAAAAAGCTTAGAATCCTTACAATCACTTTTCTGTTTTGGTGATAGACCAAGTTCAATCCATGTATCGTCCTTCTTTTATTTATACTTTATACAAATGTATATTCTGTCCAACATATCCTCTATTAATCTAGTATGAACTTCTACAGTGCAAACATGTCAATGTTATGCACATGGTGCTATTGTGCAAGTTTAATCAAATATGGAGATTATCTAAAACTTTGTGAAGTCCCTGTAAAATATTCAATCTCAACCTCCTTTTGCCGGAACACAGTTACTCTTCACACAGAAGAACATTTGGGATGCAAGAAAAGCACCATACAAAACACAAATTATATGATGGACTAAGAGTCCTCAAGAATATCCCCACTCTTTCAGAAGCAAGGCAGAAAAATGCTTGGGATCAAAGTTCTTTTCATCTGTAGCATATGTTCTCCAAACTCTTCTATGCTGGTAAAATGCTAATTCTGTTGATGTTCTGCCACCAACTTTAACAAGGACAGAATCCGAGTCCCAGCTTCCCCTTAAAATAAAAGGCAGCTCTAAGTACCTTGCTGGAACAGGACCAGGAGACTTAGCAAAAGGCTGGTTCGAGTCACACCACTCAGAGATTAGGGTATCTCAGGCTGCCTTTACAAATGCCTTGGGCCTTGTGTCTGCCTTGTTCTGCCTTATCTTAGTTCTGTAAAAAAGTCTTGTTTCTTCAGGCCTTGCTGAGAACCAAAGCCTATTGACCTGGAAAAYGATCTTCAGGAATTTATCCTACAGGTGACAATACAAGTCAGAAACAAGAATAGCTGAATTGGTATTACATATATTTAACAGTTTCTGCAATAACTTTTGTCGATAATCATCACTCAATGCAGATCATTTTCCTTCCAGAAAGGGGGAAAAAAAAAAAGATATTCACAGTAAATTTTCCATGGCATAGCTCGTTTCCCATAAGTGCATTATGACTCTGCAATGCTTTGGTTAGCGGTGTCTATATAAGTCACAAGATCTCCATATATCTATGCCGGGGCGGGGGGAGGGTTAGTTTGGCTTGCTTTATGCAATTTCTGAAAACCTAGGCTTGTAATCAAAAAGGTACATTCCAATATATTTGATTTCAATAGGAACTATGTGCCCTTATGCATTTGTACTAAGATCTACTTATACAGCATTCAATAACAGTACTCATATCCCAGGCAGTATAGGCATATTGCTTTCAAGCCACTTTCAATTTCTTTTTCCATTTCAAATGCACTTAAATGATAAATTAATACAATCAGTGCTTCATTAAAGAACAGTTTTCCAAAAGAGGTTTTTGCAAACATAACAAGCTAAATATACATCTATCATTTCATCATTTCTTTTGCTTCCTTATGCTCGTGCAGCTTGTTCAAAGAAACTCTGCTAGATACTTTTGTTGGCACATTGTTAGATATTGCTGCACTGAAAGATGATGAGCAATGGGGAGAACTGTAGTAAAAAGGAACATGTTACCTCCCCCACACACACCTTAAAACAGACCATTTAGAAATAAAGCAATTACTTTTTTCAAGTTTTTGTTACAAAGCAGTTTGAAATCTAGAATCTTGTTAAGCTGTTTCCTCCCTTACCCTTTCAGCATGAAAATAATAAAAAAAACAGAACATGAAAAATTTGAAAAATGCCATCCTACAGTAGTCATCAGAGGCTAGACTTTGGGCCCTCTGTTTTCTCATTAGTATGGAAGGAAGTGGAAGTTTCTTAAAAATAACATAGTCAAGACCAAAACCTCAGATCCATACAAATGGGCTTTAATTTCATACATAAACCCAGAATTTCTCTTAAAATTATTAGGTCAGTAAAAACAGAAAATCAGTGGGGTGTTCTACACGCCCAATCCAGCTGAGTGACTCCTGAAGGATGCTGTGCTCACCCAGCACCTCTGGATTCCCCAGGGAACCCATCAGTCCTCACTCACTGCAAGGACATGGTCTAGACCAAGCTTACCTGGGAGCCAGAAGAAACCATCCTGTGTCAAATGACATTTGAGGTTTCTGCAGCGCCTGGAAATTACAACACTGATTTTCATAACGCTTACTTTCAGCACACCTTAGTGAACTATCAGGAGCTTTAAAGAAAGTATTTTTTTTTTTCAAAAAAAAAAAAAAAAAAAAAAAAGGATAGGCTGCCAAGAAAGGTATTATTGTATCACAGCTGTCCAAATTCCTCTAAATAATTTGCAGCCTGATGCCTCCTATCTTTATTATACCATTCCAGATCACTAGAAATAAACTTTAAATCCAGCCAAGCCGTGCTATCCTGCACTGCCAAGAGCAGTTTTCAGAAGGAAGGGGATTGCATTTGAGAACTCCAGTAGACAATTTTATTATATATTTCATCTACAATGGAGTCTAGAAATCTAAAATGAAAGAGACCCGAAGTACGAACACCACTGAGCCTTTTATAATTTTACGCGTGGTTTTTCTTTAGCACAAGCTCACATGACTTGTTAAATAATTTACTCTATAAATTACTTATCCTGTCTTATTTATTAACAATTCCAGAGTGCTTTATATAACTGCATTAGAAATTTACTTTGTGGTTTTGAAACGTACGCAATACACAATCACCTCTTTCCTTTACAAGCGAAGAGCTAAACAGTCACCTACTATTTTGCTGGCAAGCAGGTCTTCCTGATGCACAGCAATTAATTTCAAATCTCATTCACCTGAATAATCAAAAGTCAACATATTAATGACTTGATATTAGAGCAGCTAATCTAGGCCACCAACACAGTTGAAAAATAGTTCAAATAGGCAAGCAAATAGTTCAACAACAAAGACTATGAACAGCTACATACAATGAGAGATACTAGCAGGACGTTTTATTTACAAGAAAACTGTTAGATGAGTCCTTTTAGAAAAAAATCTCCCCCAAAATAAAAAGTGGCTTGATTACTACCCTATTAAAATTTTGTTCAAGTGATCTTGCTATGTAATGCTTATGCATCATTGTGCCTTGAGGGTATGGATTTAACAATATCTATACATTCGTTTCGTTTTCACCAGTCTTGCGCTTAGTGTGAGCTTCAGCTCTCCAGTGGCTGATTTCATCATTTTAATTCAAGGCCTCACTTTGGAGTTTGGCTTCTCTCTAACAGTCTCAGTCCTACAAATGAGTTATTGTGATTTAACTCTTGTTGTGGTAAGCAATCTTAGCACAGCAACACGCTTTCCTGAACAAGTGCAACCCGTGTCAGTGCCCTCAACAAGGGGACCAAAACCCTATTTTGGAGGCCAGGGACTTCCAAAACATGCCGTTTATCCRTCGGAATACAAAAATGTGCAACAAAAGGAAAGCAAAGAGCGCAGAGGATGAGTAAGAAAAGCACCAGGCACAAATACTCCTGTGCCCTCCCACACCGAGATGCAGCAGCTGGGCCTCGCTGGCCCAATGCAAAGCGCCCCGGAGGGATTTCTKCTGATTTCAGCCCATGGGCACGGGAACCCAACCAGGAATAAAGAACAGCAGGGCCATGTAGGAAGACTGCGGTTAAGCTCAAAACTGCCTACGGGTGTGAAAAGAGCCAAAGATCCTGGATACCAAGTGGTTGAGAGGGTMTGGCGCGAGGGAGAGCAGCACCGTTACTCCAGCACCCAGGTGCCCTTCCAGCACTCCAGCACCGGAGGAAACCCTCGCGTCCCGCCGTGGCCCTCACACCCGGCCTGCCCAGCGCCACCYACCAGGCCCACCACCAGCCCTGCCGCCACCACAGCTCCCACCAGCCTCCAAGGATCGTGCTGGCAAACCACTGGAAAACGCCTGGAGCGCGCACGGCCGTCTTGCCCGGTGAAACGCTTGGCCGCATTCCCAGGGAGTCATAGGAAGAAGTATCCCCAGTCGAGAACAGAGCAATAACAGAAATAACAAATTGAAACGCCAGTCTCAAAAGCTATTTAGGAAATATGCAGAAATAGGTATTATTAGAAATTAAGTGACTTATGCTCTTCTCCTWCTCGTTTGTACCCAGAGTAATTACATGAGAGAGCAATGGAATTGCACTCCGAACTACGGAGCACAGAGAAGAAAAATCAGGCCTGGAGCTTCCTAACCAAACGCAGTGCTACAGCCTCTCAAACTGGTTTATTACCTAAGAGAAAGATGTGCGGTGTTGTAAAAAATGCACTTTCACGTTCTGTATCTACGCTATTAAAACAGTTTCCAGAACATACTTTTTTACCGACTTCCCATAATGAAATAACACAACAACTACAATTTTTAATTTATGCCTACAAACTAATTAAAGGGCTGCCCRTTTTTCATGCTGAACTATGTTTAAAAAGACCATCTTAAGTATGTGCAATAGCATCTCCTGAGAAATCCATGACTCAAAATTATTTTTAGACTACCAGACACAACAACATGCAGTGACACAGTAAAAACCATAGACAGTGATGCTGAAAAAAAAAATGCAAGAAAATAAAAATCARGGGCATCAAGGCAAAATGGCTAGACATGTTTTAAGCTGATTATTGCTGGCATACATATTTATGCACACATTTTTTCTCTGGCCTTTTAGACAGAGTTTAAATTCTAAGGGGAAATTGCTGAGTTACCTCCAAATTGAAAGTACTGGATAATAAGGCTAGAAAAAGCCTATAAAAATGAGCAGTGATGCATGGCTTGAAGCAATTTTTTTTTAATGAAGCTATCCACAGAATATTAAACAAACAGCTGAAATGATAACTGCTATAACAACTTAGAAAGATTGGTTCATTCTCTTAGGTCCTAAAAATCTAACGAACAGAGGCTATATACGACTTGTAGAAATGAACGTCTCCAGCTTCTTCCTACATATTACACATCCACAGGGAAATGCAGCAAAGTGACTACAACAAACTGCAGAGAGGTAGCCCAAAGGGTAGAATTAATCTAAAGTCACACTAAATTTCATGGCATATTTACATGTTCCAAAAGGAAACTGAAGAAGAGGAGGAAGAAAGAGAAGGAACACTCAGAAATCTGTAGACACTTGAGGGGAAATAATCTGGTATCTTTTACATTAAAAATGCCATGAGAAAAAAATCCAGAGATAGCAGTGACTGGAGAAGATGGAGATGGACACAACAGCTTCAGAAGGCTTTTTTCTTATATCTGTCATCTACAAATCCAGTATCCAAAATTTTCCTCAACAAGAGTCTTTGCGGTTCCTTTCAGACAAAAATGTATCTCTACCACAGAGTACAGAGAGCTGTTAGAGGATGTGAGTTGGAATGAGAAAAGCTAGAGAACTCCGTCGCCAAAATCGGCTGCAGGCAAACAAGGATGCCTGCAAGGATGACACACGGGTAAGAGAAAGAAGAAATACAACTTCTTGCACCTTCCTCACAGCTAATGAGGGATCCCTGCTGCCAGTGCTCACTGAGACACAGCACTGTGCTAGTCCCCGTGCAGGCTCCGTATTTGCCCCTTCCAGCCACCTTACAGGAGAGCAGAGCCAGCATGCAGGCTGACGGACAGGGTAGGGGAGCTGCTCTGCTCTCCATTCCCCTGGGATGTACGGCATCCCTTTCTTTTTTCTGTCTTTGGAAAGAAAGATGAGAGGATGGGGAGAAAGGCTCCCTACCAAAGCCCTCTGCTTGCGGGAATAAGGGTGAGCAAGCGGGAAGGGAAAAATTTAAATAAAAATAAAAAAAAAATAAATAAATTTAAATTTATCGCCCTTGGGGGGTGCAGCCGCGGCAGGGCTGCGGCTCGGCGGCGCGCACGTCCCCGGCGGAGCGGCGCGCTCCGTGCGCGGCCGTTCCCGCGCGGCGCCCGCTGCCCTGCGCGCCCGCTCCGCGCCGCCGCAGCCCGGTGCGCCCGGCGCCCGCACCGCGGGCACCTGCGGCTAATGCAGCCGCCGTGTACCACCCAGGCGCCCTCGGCAGCGCAGGGCTGGGGCGCCGGCTGCGGACCGAGACCCGCGGGGCTCTCTGCGCGGAGCAGCGCCCCGCGGCGCGGGCGACTTCTCCGCCCGCCGCGTCCCCGCCGGCCTGGCCGCGCCGGCAGCGCGCGCTCCGTACTCACATCTCGGTGACATTGTGTCCCTCGGCGCTGCGCTGCGGCACGGGGAAGGAGGCGATGCCCGGCGCCGGCTCCGCGCACCAGACGCGCCCCGGGCTGCAGCGGCAGGACGCGGGGCAGGCGGGCGCGCCGCGCCAGCAGCCCAGCAGCGCGCAGCACAAGCCCCAGAGCCGCGCCAGGCCGGGACGCGGCCACCGCGGGGACACCATGACGCCCCCGCTCACTCCAGCGCTGCCCCGCGGCCGCCTGCTCCTCCTCCTCCTCCTCCTCGGGCCGCCGAGGGTGCGCAGCCGTCCGCGCCGCCGGGCGCTCACATGGGCGCGTGGCCGCGCGCCGCACTGCCCGGCGGCTCCGCGCGCGCGCGGGGCTCGGCGGCGCCGGGCGCTGCTGCGGGACAGACACGGAGAGAGGCGGTGAGCGAGGGACACCTGCCCGCGGCCACCGCGCTGCGCGGCCGCCCCGGCGGGCAGGTGGCGCGGAGCTGCGCTCCTACCTGCGGGGGCTCCGCG